>NC_090247.1:74782707-74872707 GCF_037325665.1 Littorina saxatilis
CCCTCCCACAACAACCACCCTCCCACAACGACCACCCTCCCACAACGACCACCCTCCCACAACGACCACCCTCCCACAACAACCACCCTCCCACAACGACCACCCTCCCACAACTACCACCCTCCCACAACAACCACCCTCCCACAACGACCACCCTCCCACAACGACCACCCTCCCACAACAACCACCCTCCCACAACGACCACCCTCCCACAACGACCACCCTCCCACAACGACCACCCTCCCACAACGACCACCCTCCCACAACAACCACCCTCCCACAACGACCACCCTCCCACAACAACCACCCTCCCACAACAACCACCCTCCCACAACTACCACCCTCCCACAACGACCACCCTCCCACAACGACCACCCTCCCACAACGACCACCCTCCCACAACGACCACCCTCCCACAACGACCACCCTCCCACAACAACCACCCTCCCACAACAACCACCCTCCCACAACAACCACCCTCCCACAACAACCACCCTCCCACAACAACCACCCTCCCACAACGACCACCCTCCCACAACGACCACCCTCCCACAACGACCACCCTCCCACAACGACCACCCTCCCACAACGACCACCCTCCCACAACAACCACCCTCCCACAACAACCACCCTCCCACAACAACCACCCTCCCACAACAACCACCCTCCCACAACCACCACCCTCCCACAACGACCACTCCCAAGTATCCCAGACAAGTTTTTCTTCTATATTTTCCCCATTCCAAAGAGACCACCTGTCTATTGCGACCGCTGTGGGTTGATCACTGGTGTGGACATTGTAGATAGGTTCGACTGTACCTAACCAAAGTTGTAGATAGGTTCGACTGTACCTAACCAAGGTAAAACTAAGGCTATTTTCTACTTTGACACTTGAAAATACATTCACATGCCTGAGGACTGCTGGTGTAAGGTGAGAGTATATATTTAGAAATGAACAAATGTGTTTGTTTGAGAACTAAAAGAAGTACCCCCAAGCCTTTATGCAATTGAAAGAAAAAGGCATTAACTTTTGCATGGATAGGTCATAAAGATGTTGCTAATGGTTTAAACAAAACTTTATTCAATTTTTATCATGACAAAAAACAATGCATGGCTGTTAAGACTACTAACTCAAGCATATAATGTTGCTAATGATGTTATTCTTTGGCAGCTGACTTTGCCAGCAAAGACATCGTCCAGGACTTGAATCGTCTTTTGCGCTTCAAGAAAGGAGATCAGAACAGCAGCGCTACACTCCGTAAGTATATGTTGTGTGCACAAGTAAAGGATAGTACATGTTCTGTAGCAGAAAACCATTCCAGAGAAAATATTTGCAAATATGAAACCTTGTATTGTTTGAATTTGACTTTTTGTCCCATTTTTTTCTTCTTAAATTTAGTCTTTTATTTATTTATTTTAGGGGGTGGATAAATTCTATGAATATTTTGGGTGTACAAATTTGAGCAATTTGTTTGCGTGTTCTCACATCCAGCCGGTCAACCAAGCTGTACTTCTCAAAAACAAGTGGACATTGAATGCAACATGTTTCCAATCCGATAACTAGAGCCACATCTTAAATTCTACTTTGCCATACTTAATGATATTGGTGGTTGTACTTGCCAGCAGTGGTCTTCTTCTTCGTTCTTGGCTGACAATCCTACGTTTTCAACGTGTATGACTGTTTTTGCCCAGCCACATTCAGGCAGCCATACACAGTTTTCAGTGGAGCCAGCAGTGGTGAACTGAATGATTAAACGTGTTTATCCTGAAGTGTTCTGTCTTCTTTTTTTTCTTTCTCTTATTCGCTCCCAGTCCTACTCATTTTAGAAATGTTTGGCATCGGCAGTCATTGAAACGCCTAAACCTTTTTTAAATCACGGAAAACTTTGCTGTTATTTTGGCAAAGTTGCCAAACTTTTTCATTGTAGGGGGAAAGATAGTGGATAGGAATGCCTTAATTTCCCACAAGTGACCTACTGTTCACAGCCTTTTTACACCCCCGGTATAGGGGTGTGTATAGGATTCGGTCCATGTGTTTGTTTGTTTGTGTTCGCATATAGATCTCAAGAATGAACGGACCGATCGTCACCAAACTTGGTGAACAGGTTCTATACATTCCTGAGACGGTCCTTACAAAAATTGGGACCAGTCAAACACACGGTTAGGGAGTTATTGGTGGATTAAAATTATACAAGGACTTATAGAGGGACATCTTAATGGTCAAAGGGAAATAACCATTCTCACTCAGTCACTGCCACCAACTGAGAAGGTTATTTCCCTTTGACGGGGGTGTTCTTTCTACCTCGGAGGAATTTCTTGGTTTTTTTCAGATTTGCCAGAGAAAATAAATTCTAGCAGCATTCCTCTATTTTGTGTATTTTGCTTCCTTGTTTTTTCCAGCTGAGGTAGACAAAACACACGCTGTTTGTGGCCTGTCTGCTGTCATAAGGTACCTTGAGGTTGGTACAATTTCAATAACATTCTCTGGGAATTGTTTCAAGATTCTGTTTGTAGTATAACACCTGCATATTGCAAACCTTTTTACCCTTGCTACAGTAATTCATCGCTATTTTTTTTCTCCAAGATTTTGGACAAAAATAACTACATTTGTCTCCGGACAATTTTACAACTTTTTGATGGTTGAGCGCAATGATTTGTAATTGTATCTCCTTCAGCTGCTGTCAGACGAGGGGAACTTTGGCCAGTTCTCACTGTCGCCCTTTGACCTTGCGCAGTACATGAAGCTGGATGCTGCGGCCGTCAGGGCCCTCAACCTTCTGCCCTCCCCCACAGAAGGTGAGATAAGATACGATAAGATAAATTGTTACATGTATTTACAAGGGTTATGATACAAGCAGTTGCTGGGTTTTTTTTACAATCAGCCCTCACCAATGAAGGAAAAAACAACAAAATCACCATCAGATCTAATGGTAATTAACGCATTATTATATCACAATCATTTGTAATTACAAAAGGGATACTTTTTGTTTGACAATCCTGAAGATCCAGTTTGACATTTGACCAGTATTAAGGGTCCTTTATACCATGCAAACAATGGCACTAAGTAAATATAAGTCATTACTAATTATTAGGTAATGCAGCATCCAACAAAAGATTCTAGTTTGAGAAAGGTGGTCAGCTGTGTAAGATAATTAACCCCTTACAGCTCCAAAGGTGCAATAATGTGACAGCGTATTTCTGCCCTCATGTTACTTGATTTACTTGTCAAACAAAAGAATGTCATCTTTGATATGAAAAAAAGTCAATTTGGTCCACTGAATTGAAGCGGTTGAAGACTGAAATTATAAAAAGTGTGTAAGTCCTCCCAAGAGACAAATGAAATTTGAGATTACTGTCAGATCTCCCTGAAAATTGTAAATCAAATGGGTGTGATCAAACTCTCCTGAACCTCTTTGCAGTGAAGATCAGAAAAGACAAAGAAGTCAACATTCTGTACTATACACAGAAGGACTAATCAGCCAATCTGCTTTTATTTTTACACTTACAACAAAACATCTGTTTTAGATATTTGATGTTTATTCGTCAGGGGGAAACAAGAACCACAGCATCCTGGGTCTGTTGAACTGTTGTCGCACACCTCAGGGCCAGCGACTCTTGGCTCAGTGGGTCAAGCAGCCTCTGATGGACATCAACAAGATCGGTGAGTGCCTCATGGAAGTCATCAATGGTGGCAAAGTAATGTTAAATTAATAAATGTCCATGAACAAGTACTGTATGACCAAATATGATTTTTTTTACAAGCACTACCTGGCTGGCCTTGTTCTAGCTCATTCGACCAGAACCAGCGTAGCACACATTTCTTGAAACGGAAAGACCTTTGTAAAATAGATAATGTATTGTAGCTGTCTATCTAAAAGATTCTGTATTGCAACTATTTCAGAGGAACGTCTGAATGTGGTGTCCATCATGCTGGAAGATTCCGGTCTGCGCCAGACACTGCAGGATGAACAGTTGCGCAGAGTACCAGACCTGCAGAGGATGGCCAAGAAATTCCAGCGCCGAAAAGCAACCCTCCAGGTAACGTTTACTTGAATCTCCGAGTTTCAAGTCAGCCTGGAAATGTGCAAAATGTCTGGTTTTTGGTGAGAACTGTGCTGTCTGTTCCTTATTGATCTGGTTTCAGAAGCTACAGTGGATCTCCCCCACCCCTCCAACAGTCTGAAAAAACAAAAAGGGTCGGTATACAGGAGGGGGTCTTACAATGGGGAAAATCAGACATTATGAACAATGAATCTGAAAAAGCAACTTCTTCAAATTTGTGTCTCAGATTCAGAACCCAGAAGTGGTGGATCAAACTAGAAGTGCTCAACTACTATTAGTATCAGTCAACACGCGGTGATACATATGCCCTTTGACCTTTTCTTGGGGGTATCCCGTACTAAAAATAGAAAACTGGATTCTGGGAAAGCTGTTCAAGGGCACCTACGCACTATATTCGATTTTCAGTACACGACTCAAAACCTTTACGAATAAATCAAAATGAATGAAATACAAGAATAAATAGATTAGAAAAGAAGAAAAATAAGTTGAAAAATTAAGTAAAAAAAGTTTTTAAAAATTCTTGCCTTTTACGGGACTCGAACCCGCCGGGACAGGGGGCAAGCGTTTTACCACTGAGCCAACCCCGCACACAATTGCCAGGCATGTAAATAAGAACTTGAACTGCAAACATACGTTAAACGTGGCTTCTCGAGCATGTGTTGATTCTTCGGTTTTCGAGTTTCTCCGTTCGTATTTGTGTTTTGTACGTTTTCTTGATCTCATCATTACATGTAGTCGCGATGATATCCATAGGGCATTTCACACAAGCCGATGTTACTAAAAAATAGAATGGGTAATTCTGGGAAATTGACCGCTGGAAGTACTCAATAAGTATGCTACTTTTTGATTATTTCTATTCATTAGATCATCCAAAACGTTTGTAATGAATAAAATAAAAAAATTACAAATTAAAAAAAAGTTTTAAAAAAGTTTAAAAAAAATTAATTAAAAATTGCCGTCGAAGAGGATCGAACCCGGGACCACCAATGTAAGGAAAAGTGATCGGGCGCTTTACCAACTCAGCTATTCTGCCGTACTGTTGGCAAGGGAGATTTTAACTTCTAACAAATATCACACTCGAGTTCTCAAGTGTGGGGATCAGTATTGACTCGACTCGAGTTTCCGAGTCTCTCTTTTTGTATTTGTGTACTATTCTCTTTATTTTACTGTTGGAGGCAAGTTAAGCTAATAATAACTGACCCTATGCTCTCGTTCACTGCGTGTAAGTTTGGAAAGCAATATCAAGTAGCGTTAATTTCAAGCGTGACAGACATTAGGCAAAAAAAAAAAAATAGGTGTGGTTACGGTAACATAGCCACAAAAAAATAGGGTAGGAAAGTAGGCAATTACTTTTTTTTTCTTTTCTTTTTTTTCTAATGTGTACAAATTAAACCTACTTGACAGGGAAATAAGTGTGCGACTCGGACGATTTCGCTTTCATTGCGTTTTCTGCACTCGTTTTTGTTTTGTTTTTTTGACAAATGTAATAAATAGTTATAGGGTCGGCCCCTAAAAATAGGGTAGGTCGGGTTACCGTAACCACACCTATTTTTTTTTTTAGGCCTTATGTTGTTGTCTGGCTCCAGAAAGGCGCTGACGTCATTGCATGAAAGGATTTGCCTACCCAGAATCCTAAATTCTTGATGACATACAAAGGATTTTGTTCGGGAGGACGACGATCTATGGATGGTTTATTATATAAAGGGAAGCAAGTAGTTAAAAACGGGCGTCGACAGAGCCAATGAACAGTAATATCAACTTGTAGTTCTCATTCACTTGTGAGAACCCAAATGAAATTGAGATCAGCTGTTATAGTAAAAGCTAGTGATAAAATTTCTCCTGAATTTTCTTCACCTTGTCTTTCGAACTTTTGGGTTGAGCAAGTGAGGTTGATATTGCAAAAGAACACCTAGATGGTGTCCGATTGGAGTAACCAATTGCAAGGCTGTGGTTATTTTGGCAGGACTGTTACCGTGTGTACCAAGCAATCGACAGAATGCCGTACCTGGTGGAGGCACTGGAGGGCTACACGGGGCAGCACAAGTCTCTCATCATGGACGTCTTCAGCAACCCTATCAAGGTCAGCAAGATTGTTGATTGTTCTGACATTTACAGCTTTCACTCTGTCTGTTGGTCTCTCTGTCCTTCTGTCCGCACTTCAATCTCTGGTGTTTTGGGGCGGATTGAGCTGAATTTGATTTGTAGACGAGATACACCAGGTATACTTTTAAATATCTTCTATGTACGTAAGGCATGGGCTATTGCGAATCCAAACAAAGTATAATAACCCTACTGTTTCTTTGTTGAAACTGCTACAACTTGACTTGCTGCGAGAGTGAGAGGCAATGTGTACAGTTGAGTATAATTGTTTCTTTTCAAGTTTCTCCAAAGAATGTCAGTTTTGAAAAGTCCAGTGAGGCTTCAACATTCAAGGTATTGATTCTTATGAATCTTAGACAGCTACATTCAGTCTTCAGAGGTCTTAGCACATTTTCTGGGTCGTGGCATGTTTTTTGGGGAAATGACTGCTTGAAATGAATTGTTGTTGCAATATATGTGCAGGAGCTGCTGTTGGACTTTGCCAAGTTCCAAGAAATGGTGGAGAGCACTTTGGACCTCAGTGTGGTGGACCAGCATGAGTTTGTCATCAAGCCAGACTTTGATGAAAACCTGGCTGGTAAGATTGTTTTTATCTGTGTGTTTGTGTGTGTGTGTGTGTGTGTGTGTGTGTGTGTGTGTGACATTACCAGTCATGTGGACATGCACAGTTTGGCTTAGTTAATATCCCTACTCTTGTCTTTTTATTTCTTTGTATGATTATCTATAACCTTATCTCTCTCAACTTTGGTTTGATTTCTCACATTATTTTGTTTCTTCGGAGGCTGCGTTTCAAGTTTGGTGTGTGTGTGTTCTATTCTATTCTATTCATTGCACTACCATGTTAATCTGTGTTCTGTTGTCAAGAGCACAACATATCAAAGGTATTGCTGACAGTTTGCTAATTTTGAAATGAATCATTGATTTTCAGCATATTGATGCCTATTCTTCTTTTACAGCTTTGAGGGAGAAAACAAATGAACTTGAAGACAGCATGAAGGCTCAGTTGAACAAAGTAAGTTAGTTTTCCTTCTAATTGCAGTTATTCTTTGGCTGTTTTTGCTTTTCTGTTTTGTTGTGAATGCATGCGTGTTTTGCCTGTTTTTGTCAGTAGAATGGGATGTGTGTGTGAGTGGGGTTTGTGAGGTATTTACTTTTTGATACATTGTATAGTTTCAATGTCTGAGGTATGGCATTTTGAGTGAATTAAGTTACATAAATCAGTCTCATGGATTGTTTGGGTACAGTGGAACCTGCCTTTAACAGCCACTAAAGGGACAAATCAAAAGTGGTTATTACAGGCAGATAGTCGCAATGGAAAGGTCAATTATGTACGGAAAAACCTAGTTGGGGATATTTTGCGCAGACCAGGGAACCCATACGATTTTGCTGTATTTTGTACGCGTGATTGTCTAGAAAACAATCAGTACGGTCAGTGAAAAAAAAATACAAGAAAAATCCCTAGACTACTCGTCTTCACAAGCGCATCCCGAAGCTGATCCGGTATTTTGACACATGATTGACACATGATTGACACATGATTGACACATGATTGACACATGATTACAGTTTTTGTCAGTAAACATTGAAAGAAGCATTTGTTTTAAATGTAATCTTAATTAACGGTGTGACGGACGCGTGTGAAGCATGTTTGAATCATGGATGTTCAAATGCTGTGTGGAGTACGCTCAGTTTTTTTTTCTCAATATACCAAGTTTGTTTGAGAACACTCCAAGTGCAAAACAGGGGTTCCCAGGTCTGTTTGTGGTGGTCGTAACGGGCAGGTTGTTGTTATCAAGAGGTGCATGGTCATCAGGGCAGATTGGTATCAAGAGGTGCATGGTCATCAGGGCAGATTCATCTGTACCAGGTTTTTTGCATACTGTTAATTAAACAATAATTGATATGTGTGTGTGTAATTGTTGTTGTTCAGGTGGCGCGGGACCTTGGTCTGGAACCCAACAAGACGGTGAAGCTGGAAAACAACAACCAGCTGGGCTTTTTCTTCAGGGTCACAAGAAAGGTTGGTTTCTGTGCTAAGAAGGGTACATCTTCATTTAGGCGAAGAAGAAAAATTCAATGTTTCCGATTCCCTGATTCTTCTTTCGAGCATGTTCATAACCTCTGTAAATTTATCCCAATTTTAAGACTCCCTCTTTTATAAGACCAGATTGTTGGAGGTCTCAAGAGGGGAGTTCCACTGTAGCTGTCAGGGGCGGGGATATAGCTCAGTTGGTAGCGCGCTGGATTTGTATTCAGTTGGCCGCTGTCAGCGTGAGTTCGATCCCAGGTTTGGCGGAAATTTATTTCACAGAGTCAACTTTGTGTGCAGACTCTCTTCGGTGTCCGAACCTCCCCCCGTGTACACTACATTGAGTGTGCACGTTAAAGATCCCACGATTGACAAAAGGGTCTTTCCTGGCAAAATTGCTTAGGCACAGTTAATAATTGTCTACCTATACCCGTGTGACTTGGAATAATAGGCCGTGAAAGGTAAATATGCGCCGAAATGGCTGCAATCTACTGGCCGTATAAAATTTCATCTCACACGGCATCACTGCAGAGCGCCTAGAACTGTACCCACGGAATATGCGCGATATAATACTCATTGATTGATTGATTATGCGTCTTGAAAGCATATTCATATGTTAGCGCATGGATGCCCTTGCTGTTGTTTTAAGGATGAGAAGGCGCTGCGGAATAAATAACTAAAAAACAAGTAATCGTGAGAACAGTTTTGGGATCTGTTCAGAGCATGTTGATATTTGACAGCATGGAATGATGAATGCCCTTGCTGTTGTTTTAAGGATGAGAAGGCGCTGCGGAACAACAAGAACTACCGCACCATTGACACCAACAAGAACGGGGTTCGATTCCACAACACCGCAGTGCGTCAGTTCAACGAGGAATACCTGCAGGCCAAGGAAGACTACAATGAGCAGCAGAAGAGTGTTGTCACGGAGATCATTGGTATTGCTGGTGAGTTGCTTCCCTTATTCTCTTTTCATTGATAAGGCCCACTCCGCCTTGTGTAAACACTTTGTCTCGCCATCTCAGATCTGACCAGGCTTTTACATGGAGTAAGACCACCCCTTCACTTGCATTGATCACATACCTTTTGCATGGAATAAGACAACCCCCACCCCTCCACTTGCATTGATCACATACCTTTTACATGGAATAAGACCACCCCTCCACTTGCATTGATCACATACCTTTTACATGGAATAATACCACCCCTCCACTTGCATTGATCACATACCTTTTACATAGAATAAGACCACCCCTCCACTTGCATTGATCACATACCTTTTACATGGAATAAGACCACCCCTCCACTTGCATTGATCACATACCTTTTACATGGAATAATACCACCCCTCCACTTGCATTGATCACATACCTTTTACATAAAATAAGACCACCCCTCCACTTGCATTGATCACATACCTTTTACATAAAATAAGACCACCCCTCCACTTGCATGGATCACATACCTTTTACATAAAATAAGACCACCCCTCCACTTGCATGGATCACATACCTTTTACATAAAATAAGACCACCCCTCCACTTGGTCACATACCTTTTACATGGAATAAGACAACCCCTCCACTTGCATTGATCACATACCTTTTACATGGAATAACGACTGGGTGGCTGAGTGGTAACGCACTTGCGCTCGGAAGCGAGAGGTTGCGAGTTCGACCCTGGGTCAGGGCGTTAGCAATTTTCTCTCCCCTTTCCTAACCTAGGTGGTGGGTTCAAGTGCTAGTCTTTCGGATGAGACGAAAAACCGAGGTCCCTTCGTGTACACTACATTGGGGTGTGCACGTTAAAGATCCCACGATTGACAAAAGGGTCTTTCCTGGCAAAATTGTATAGGCATAGATAAAAAATGTCCACCAAAATACCGGTGTGACTTGGAATAATAGGCCGTGAAAAGCAGGATACAGTAGAGCCTCCCTATTAAGACCTTCCTTATTACGACTCCCTCTAAGTTAGGACTTTAAATTTCATGACCGATCCTTTTTACTCTGTTTACATCCTCTGTACTACGACTACCTCCTTAACCCGACATACGACTGACAAATCATGGTCAAATGCGACTTTGTTATTCCCGAGAAGAAGTTCAAAACTGTGCAAATCTTGATATTGTTTTGGAAATTGAGCAAACAGTTGACGAGCACTGCGATGTCGTCAGCTCAAATAGGCTCCACCGCAAGCGTTATTTTCCCTGTTGACATAGTCACGATTTCCAGTTCCGATTTTACTGTCCATTTCCGCAAACAACACAACGTGAGCTGAGTTTAAAATGTCGACTCCACAAAAACCATCGGGAAAAAGAAAGGCGCTGACTCTAGCGGACCGGATGAAAGTCGTTGAACGCCATTCAAAGGGTGAAACGTGCATCGCCATCGCAACGTCTCTGCAGGTGGGAAAAACCCAAATTCAATCGATTATCAGGGAGAAAGACTCTGTCCTTGCGCGATGGGAGAGGGGTGGTGAGAGGGGGCACACCTTCCCAGCACTGAGAATTCGGTTATCTAGAGCAGCCATCTATAAATAGCCCAGCCAGCTGCACATAGCAGCCAGCCAGTCACTGAGGGTCAGTGCCAACAACAAACTGGCCTGTTTGACCGTAGCTGTAATACTCTTACTTACAACTTTATTTAATGATAGCTGAGCCGTTTGTTGCATTTTTTTCTTGAAATTTGACACATGACTAGATCGATTTCTGCAGATACCACTCAATGCAATTGTAATCCCATTTGAATTTGGTAAGAAGTATTTATCAGTTCTAACTGATTGAGGTCCTTTGGTGTGTTTTGAAAGTGTTAGCACAGGAGTTTGTCATCATTAAAAAATAGCCTCATACACATGACACACTACAGACATGATACAGTTTTGTTTTAGATGCAACAAGCATGCTAAACACAGTACAGCAAGCAGAATGAATGAAGCAAGCCTTACCTTTGCACCAGAAAGTAGAAACTGCTAATCCAATACACCTGCACTCCATTGTATCGTATACAACTTTCACAATTCATTTTGACGGCATCAACATTAGCACAGTCCACACAAAAACAACAAAATAAAACAGCACAGATACCAACACATTCACTTTCCTTTAGATAAGGCACATATTCATTCCAGTAGTGCTTGCTTTCCACAGAACAGAGAGCACAGTGAGTGGGAGTAGACACTCCTCCCAAAGTACTGACCAAACCCATGACCCCCCCCCCCCCCCCCCTTTTTTTCCCCAGGCAAGTCTTGCTTCCCTAGAACTGTTTATTGCAACCAGCAGCATAGCAACTCTGCCAACAGGTCTAGGTACAGTGGTCGCCGCTTAAAGACTCCCATTGAGCTCAACCCATAGGTTTAAGGCTTTTTCAGCTGTTGCAGCGTATAAAAATTAGGTGTTCTACCAACTGGGGCTATTCAAATCTTTGTAGTTTGTCAGAAATCAATAATTGAAGATAGTTTCGAAATAAACCCATACCCTTCGCCGTGATATTTTTAGAACAGTCACGTGACAGTGTATAGCGAGGCGATTCTATGTTTAGAACATTTACCGGAAACGGATTTCCCCTACAAACAAAGATGGCTTCTCAAGATGTGAAAGATCGTCTTCGATCTATGCCTCCAAAAGTATGTTTGCCTCCTACACCACCTGCTGTGCCTGTTGCCAGAGTTGCAAGCACGGCTTCGGCCAAGAAAAAAAAGAAAAAGCTGAGGGAGAAATTGAAAGTTTGTTTGACCAGCCAATTCGAACGATGGGGGGCCCTCCGAGGACAGGTGTTTGCCAAGACACCTCATTTGTTGAAACCTCACAACAGATCAAAAGCAGACACGGAACTTTCTAGAATCCTCATGGACGCGTAAGTATCGTTTAAATTCAATTCAAATTCCTCCTTTGTTCTTGTCATTTGCTTGTTTTGTTTTCTCTTTGAGTACCATGTTTTCAAATAATAATTTACAGTGACAGTGTGACGAACATTCGTTTCAAAACCAAAGTGTTGTTTCCAGTCAATCAGTGCTTTCTTGACTACTGTACTTCTTTTTCTGTTTTAGGTACGAACGAACTCAAGAGGCCGCATTGACTGACCCTCAACCAGGATGTTCTACTTGGGATATTGAAAGCAGGTCAGTGTCAATTGATACATTGTGAAAGTCAGCTTCACACAGAGCTCTGATGTACATTTACCAATTTGCTCAGCTGGGTGTAGTGAATGTAGGAACCGAATTTATTTCAAAGTGCATGGATTTTGTTTTTGTTCTTATTCAACAGAGCTGTGCAGAGACCAGACTTTGCTAAACAGCCTCCGCAGAAAACTTCCACCCCAGGGCAGCTCCTGCAGCAAGCGAAAGTCAGCACCACCCCCGACCTCTCCTCTGTCCCTAGTTCGTCCAAGCCGTGGTAAATATATATATGTACTTTGTAAATTGATACTCATACTCATAGACCGTTTATTGACAGTAAATGGGGTTCACAAAAACTTAAAAAAGAAATGTTGGGAAGATTGGTTTCAGATTTTGTTCAGTTTGTCAGTTTGCTAGTTTCATGCATTTAAACACATTTTAATCAGGTGATGGTCAGAGTTGATTGTTTGACATTTTTCAGTACACCTTTATCAGGTGTGGAGCCATTCGAGGAGGAGCCAGAACTTGAGATTGAAAAGTGAGTGCATTTACTGAACATGGTGCAGTGTTGATTTTGGTTGGCTGGTTACACCGGTTGTATATTGTCTCCCTTGCACAAATAACTGTCTTGTTTAAATCAAAAACCGCTATCTATTTACAAAGTTCTAAATGCTAAACTTTAAATCGTCTCCACAAGTGCCAGTGGGTTCACATTATCGATTGATTCAAGGTGTGTTAAATAGTCAAATCATATTTATAAATAACTTTTTTTTTCAATTATAGGACTGATCAGCCTGCCAAAGAAGGGAAAGGGATGAGGTCAAAACGGTAAGCTTGTCATTGTTTGTTATCTGCATTTGAGTTGAGTTGGCAAACTGTCGGCCAGAGATCAACACCAGCCGGTTACCTCAGTTTACAATGACGGCAGTCATTAGTGTCTACTATTGTTGATTGTTGAGTTGGTTGCTGGTTTAGTTATACCAATTATTACTTCTTGTTTTTTCAAGATAATGAAATGTAATGTCAACAGAAACTGGATACTGTTGAGGGGTGTTTTGATTTACCCAGTACATCTAGTTCTTGTTTGCATGTTTTAATACATTATAATTACCATTTTTATGTTTACAGGCAGAACATTGACCGCTCCTTTGTCAACCCTCTCAAGTAAGTGTAGTATTATTAAAAAAGCTAATTTGTAAAGAACCATGTGAAAATAATAATGATGAAAAACAAGACACACACACAAACAATGAGAATATTCTGATAATAAAGGTCATTTGATGATTTTTTATGTTTTCGGAGATACATGTAGTAGTATTATAGATTGGCACTGCAGGCACATTTTTTCTTGTTTGTCAGTTGACAACTTACATTATTATTTTGAGTGATGCTAACTTTGTTTTCAATGTCTCTCTTGTGCAGCATCACTGTTGAATTCAGTGATTTAACCTGTGATGGTGATTTAGATGGTGATGACAGCGACTTTGATGTCGATGATATCGAGCTGGAATCTCAAGACGCCAGTTTTTTTCTCACCATGGATGTGTATGTTTTGCATTTCTTATTAATGTGTTGCTTTTGTAAGAATAAAACAAATTCTAATCTATTTCATTTGTATGTAATGTATACATGAATTTATACATTTATGTTGTAAAATGATTAAAATGGTTTCATTCTTCTAGGGAAGTCTAATCTACATCAGACTGTATTGCACACTGAATGTTATTATTATTTTTTATTTATTCCTATGTGTCAGGGATGAAAAGTATGCCAAGGAGGCAGACGAGGTGGCCTTTGAGGAGGTGGCGTACGGCCAGCAGGAGGACGAAGAGACAGGTGATGCTGACACTGCGGAGGAGGTGGAGTTAGGACCAGGCATCACCAGGATAGCCACAGCAGACCAGTGCCAGGACATTTGCAACAGCACACTGTGCCTAGCATTTGTCCACCAACTAAAGGCACTGGCTGCTGTGAGCATCAGGAAATGCTCCACTGCTGGGTGTGAGCATGTTCCTGCCGTGAAGGAGGGCTTCACAGGCTCAGCACTGTACCTCAGATGGGTGAGAACATTTTATTTTTTACTCACATGCGAAGCAAAAGTCAGTCTATGTACTCACCTGGTTCATCTGTCCGTCTGGCCGTTCATTCGTTAAAAACTAAAATGTTGAATTTATCTTGGACACTACTAAGTCTAACAGCACTAAATGTGGCATGATGGTTCAGATTTCAGAATGCACTTAGGCTTCATCAACTCATTATGTTTGTACATGTATATGTTCCTAGTAATCCTACTGACAGTGACACATTGAATTTTTATAAAGTCATTTGCATTTTTGTTTTTTTCAAATCTGATCTGTGAATTTCAGGAATGTGTGAAAGGCCATGTGAGCCACACATGGTGTGCCCAGCCCACCCTGCCCAACAAAATTCACTGTGGTGATTTTCTAGTCAGCACATGTATCCTCCTAAGTGGAAATAATTATGCCAAGCTGGCGTTGTGGGCGAAGGTGCTGAACCTGCCCTTTCCTGGTGCTACCTTCCACCAGGCTGTCCAGAAACATTATGTGGTGCAGGTAATTAAAAAACAGTTAAAAAATAATTTATAATGTGTGTGTATAAAATGGAAAGAAAATGGAATTTGGATATTGATAGTTGTGTTGTTTATGTTTGCCTGCCAGTTTGTGTTAATATCTATGCATGTTTGTTTTTACCTGTTTAAATATTGTAAAGCGCTATGAGTAGATTGTCTAGAAACGCGCTATATAAATGTCCATTATTATTATTATTATTATTATTGATCTCTATCTTTATCTCTAGCAAACTCAAAGCGCGGCAAAGGTTGCACTATACAGGCGCCCTACTCACGGCCCAACGGGGATTTGAACCCGGGTTGCTGTATCCCTGGGGAATCGTGTTCACCACAGAACCAACCGGCCACCCTAGTTACAAATGATGTTTAGAAACTAAAAGCAACCCATTCTCGTTATGTATTCAGATGTTTTGTAACAAGTATGGCATTTTTTGTTGTTGTCTAGAACAGTTGACATAGTCTAGTCTGTGAGGCAAAATTCTTGCTTTGTGTGTCCCTCAGTGACTGTCCCAACTCACAAGAATATAGATATATAACTTTGTTTTCCATTTATCATAAAGGCTGTGAAGGACACATGGAAGGACCACCAACGAGCCATCTTCGACTCATTGGCAGAGCAAAATTTGGTTGTTCTGGGTGAGTGTTTGTTGTTCTTTTGTGATTTATGTTTGACCCCTTTGTCACTGTTGTGCCATTTCAGAAATATAATGTATCCAATGCTGTAGACTTAACCCAACCCCACCCCCCACCCCCCCAACCCCACAATAATATTGAAATGAATGTCTAAAATCAACTTTATATTTTCTATTTTATTTCTCAAAAGCAAAACATGATGTGATGCAGGACATAATATTCAATTTTGGACATTGTATCAAGGCGTGCTTGCTTTTGAGAAATAGACTGAAAGAAAAAGTTACATTTTCATGTAACCCACTGAAATTGACTTCCTGTTGTCAAGTGACGGCAGAGCACTTTTTATTGAACATTTATTTTGTTATGTCATTCCATTTTTGTGTGTGTGTGTGTGCAGGAGATGGACGCAATGATTCACCAGGTCAGTACGATTATTGCAGACCTGCATTATTCAATGACCCAATATATACCATGTCCCCAATTTTACATAGTCATTGGAATATTAGAATGTGCTATTTACCATCATGTAGAATGATATAGTCTAGGCGCTTGAGTAATTGGCTTGCCTGTGTTCTCGTAACCATGTTAACAAACAACTGAGCTTAGAAAAGCCTTGCAATTTTGATGTCCGGTCAGAGAATATTGTTTGCAGGTTTCATCATAAATGGTTACTTTTTAATGGTGCATTGAATTTTCAAATAGGTCATTGCGCACAGTACTGCAGCTACACTCTTATGGAGGCTGAGACCACAAAGATTCTCTCTGTCCAGTGTGTGGACAAACGGGAAACACAGCGAAAATCCACGAACATGGAAAGGGTTGGATTTAAGAGGGCACTGGATGAGGTAGTGCTTGAAGGTGAACGGGTGGACACCACTGTTGATGAGGTCGTCACTGATGCCCATGTGGGAATAGCTGCAGATATGAGTATGTTCTGTTTCCTCTTTTCCCCCCTTTGTGTGTGTGTGTGTGATTAACAGTCAATTATATGTTAGCGGTAATTTATTATGCAACATTTATTATCTATACATACATCAGTCCCATCTGGATGGACAGTGCAGTGAGTTAGAATGCTTAATTTCAAGATAATATACCTCTTGCCCACTTTGGGGATACAGTTTAGAGTGTGTCACCATTATTGTCTCTTTAGCAGCTGTTGTTCATTGTATTATGTGTGCATTGCTAAGCCCTTTTCATTTAATTTGGGCTGGTCATTTTAGCAAACATTTTAAAAATGTATGCACCAAATATTTGATATTGCAAATGAATATATTTTGTTCTTTGTTTTGTCAAAAAGAGGCGATCGGAAAAAAACATTCCCTTGATGTGTGGCATGTTGCCAAAAATATTGGCAAGAAGCTAGCCAAGGTACGTATGTTGTAATTGTGTTATAGTTTGATACAATTTTGAAATATTGTGAATGCTTTATTGGTTTTCTCATGTTTTCTTTGGTTTGTTTGTGTGTGTATCTTTACATTTTACATTTGCATTTTCTTCTTAGATTGCTGCAGGCAGTAAAGGTCGCAAGCTGCAAAAGTGGATCCCTTCGATAGTGAACCACTTTTGGTTCTGCTGCCAGAAGGCTGACACCAAGACAAAGTTCATGGTAACCTGTTTGGTCATTGTCTTGTTTGGTTATTTGTACGGTTTCATTTACAAATAATAATAGCACGTCAATCACAATTATGCACTAATTTCAATAGTTTGAAAAAAATCAGGCATGTATAGTTTTCTGAATGTGTCTGTTCCATTCCAGGGTATGTGGCGAGGAGTTTTGCAACATGTTTGCAACATACATTCTTGGGATGCTGGTGCCTGGTGCTGCGACCATGAAGACCTGGGCGGGGAAAGGGAGGATGGGAGGGCCTGGCTTGATCCTCAGGAAGACCGTGCCCTAGTGAAACAGCTCGCCTCTGTGGTCTTAGACCAGACTCTGATCCAGAAAGCAGAGTTGGTCATCACAAACAGGTTAGAAGATTATTATTACTCACTATTGAGGGAGAAATCAGGGAACTGTTTACAGTGTGCATGAAAGGAGATTATGTGGGTGCAACAAGTATGAACTTGTTTGTGTGGTTTTGTAATTACTAATACTCGATGTAAAAATCAGGAGTTGTAGTGCTCATACTGATGTGTGCTGGCCAACATTATACAGTGGAACTCTGTTATAGTGAATATAAGAATTTCGCTGTAACAGGGTTGATTTATATCATACAGTGAGGTAAATAAACAAGAAAACCTATCGCTACAGTATCAGCAGAACATCACTGTAAAATATTTAATGATAAGCGTGTTCACTTCTACCATTATATATAATACTTTCTTTTTACATACAGGAGCACATGCCCCCTGGAGGTGTTTCACCAACATTTGTTGATGTATGCGGGCAAAAGGTTTGCGTACACACCTCCGGTTTATGAAGCCAGGATTCTGTTGGCAGCCATGGACCACAACACTCATGCTGGTCGACCCTTGGCGACTTCAAAGGATGGCAGAAAGAAGTAAGTACATGTATTGAAACACACTCAATGCAATGTTTTTGTTGTTTGTTTTTTTCACAGGCCAAACATGTAAATTCAGGCTTCAAGTTCTAGATGTATGATCATGTCCTTGGCATGTTTAGTTATATTATGACATTCAAGGCCATTACAAGGGTTAGTGTCAAGCATTTTAGTCATAATTGTTCTTGTTCTATGTTGATAGGTATCACAGATGCTTCAATAAGAAAACCGGCCGCTGGTCGGTATTCCCTGTGAAGGTCCCAAAGACCTACCACCACATTCCAGCCCTGAAGCTGCGAATCATGGAGATGAGACTACAAGACCCGTTGCCACTGCACAGGAAAAAACCTCTGGCACAAGAGGACCCAAGGAGACTGTCAACACACCTGGCAGCAACCTCCCCACCTCCAACTAGTGAACTTGTTGCACAGAAAAAATCTCGTTTTACCTGAATGACGGTAGCAGTTGAGCTGGTAGTAGCCCAAAAGGAGGCAGAACATAAGGAAAGAGTGTCAAGTGGGATAATTATTACCTCCCTTTTTGTCTGCGGTTCTGTTACAGTTGTTTTTGACATGTGGAGAGGTACAACAATATGACACCAGTGGACTTTTGAAAGGCCCTTTTCAAGACAGCAATGTTTGTATGTGTGGGTAACCAGTAAAAATGCATAGACCCGCATAGTTCTATGGCATGGCTGTGTTTAGTTTTTTAATTTAATCTGCTGCCTTATCATGGACCCTAAATTGCGCTATTTCACCAATATAGATGGGAGGCTCTTGTATACATTGGCGAATAATGATTTTAATAATAACTTTGAAAAATAGTAATAACTTTGTGATTATACATTGGCAGACTAAATTTGCAAGAAAAGCATTTATCAATAGTTTCCAAAGCTGTATCATTTTAGTTGAGACTGTGTTGTATGATTTTCACTTCAAATTGATATCAATTGCCTTAGACTACATTTTGCTTCACAGGCTAGATTCAGGCGGCATAGAATGGCTGCAGGCACAAGAAACTCACATTGCAACACATATTATAATTGAGCATGTTGGAATGTTCGGCTGAAAATGTACCTCCCATTATAATTAAAGGAATGTCAGCGACAACCCACCTCTCAATGCAGGGACTGAGGGAGTGGTTGTGACATGGTGATCATGTTTTTTTTTTCTTTTCTTGTTTAGTTGAAAATATTGCTTGTGTACAATAATTGTTTATTCATGATACTAATGTGTGTGCGAGAGAGACTGAGGGTTTGTACAACATGTGTTAGTATATTCTTATTATGTGTGGCTGCAAGCGTGACTTAGCATATCTGTTTAGTTGGCTTTTGTACATGTTTACCTGGAAACAATATGAGAATAATGGTGGTAACGATACTTGATATTTGTCTGTCTGTTCATTTGTTTTTATGAGTGCGTTGTGGTGTGGTAATTGTGCAACAGTATGTCTGCTGAAAGAAAAGAAAAAAACAAAAAACAAAGACAGAAACTGTTTGTTGTCTGCAGATAAAGGGATGTACACCACTTTGAAAATGACTAAAGACTATTGTGTGTTTGTTGTGTGATATAAATTTAAAAACAATAACATCATGTTTCTTTTTCTGAACCCATTACAAAAAGTGGAAGTGATTCAGATTCTGTATTCAGAATTACACAATTTCAAAATCTGACAGCATAATTTACATGATATGACATTGTGTCACTGCTGGCACATGAACTTGTTTTGTTGTTGGTCAAATATACATTTATTAAAATTAACTTGTGGAGTCATACTAGTACATACAAAGTAAATGAACACAAACTTGTACAAAACAAACAGCTCAGCTGAAGAAACCATTTTAACATAATTTTCTAGTCAACCAAAATAACATTCTCATTTTCAAGACAAAATGTTTCTGTAATATTTTTCTTGCACTCAAAAAGTAATGTGTGCAAAAACCCATGGAAACAATCAAACAGCTGTTACAACCATACAGAGAGGCAATTAAAAATTTGAAAACTAAAAGTCAAACATGTCCAAGTCCTCAGGACATTTTGGTGCTTGAGGAAGAGACAGACGAAAAATATCCCTCCATGTTGTGTGTCGGTATTCAAGAGCAATTACCCCATCTACTGCAAGCGCGCTGGAATGTATCCTGTATAAACATTGTTGGGACTGGGGTAAGTATCCCGAATGGCCCACACACAACATGAAGGGATAGCCCTCCTGTTACCAGCCCCCAAACGACCATGCTGCCAGAAAACAAACTGGCGATAGGCAGCATGGCGATTGGAGGCGGCTTCGCCTCCCTCTTCCGCAAACACCAAAATGTCCACCCGCTGCCTCCTGCTCAGGTGTAGCACGAACGGATGTAAAATGATGTTCATCTCCTGCAAAAGAAAAAAGAAATAATAATTGTAATCATCAAAGTAACAACACATCACATTGACCCGGGTTCGAATCCCTGTTGGGCCTTGAGTGGGGCGCCTGGTAAAGTGCGACCTTTGCCGCGCTTTTAGTTTCCTACACAGCAAAGATAAAGCGCGTTGTAAATATCCAAATTTCATTTTTTTTCAAATACAAAAATAAGAAATACAAAAATAAATAAATAATAATAATTGGACTCCAAGGACTACATACCAATGTGAACTTCAAGGGAAGAGGAAAGTCGTTCACTAAAAGAAATTTGCTATTACAGTTTAGATTTTTGTCTAACAGAGAGAACCCAAGGGGGAAAAAAACCCTCTTCATTATAAGTGGAAAATCACAATAATAGAGTCCACTATAGTATGAGTACTAGCAGGTTCCACTGTATATCATTACATACAACTATATTACCCTGCACAAGTACACAATCTGACCATGACTGTGTTTATCTTTTTTTTCATGTAAATATTTTTTTAATAAATACTTTTTTATATAAAAAATGGGCATACGTACAGGCATTCTTGATATGCACTGAGTGCGGCGCTGGCAGCAGATCCGTTCTGCAGGTGTGGGCATGTGCCGACAATGTCGGCACACACACCAGTCCGGCCAGGCTGCATGGTCTGGTGATGGTGCAGGTGTTGGCACAGACGACTGATCGGCTGTTTTCAACAGAAAGCATTTTTATTTCTTAATTTATGATACATATTTTATGATTACCAATGTCAAAGTAAAAAAAATCAATAATGCACCATGGATGTAAATATATTTTTTTTGTTTTGTTTTTTGTATACAACAACAACAAAACCATTGAAAAAATACTTTCAGCAGAATGCAGAAACAAAATACTACATAGAGAGCTCACACAAAATACCACAATAATGACAAGAGCAAACTTATATCAGAACACCATAAAGCAGAAGTTACTTACCAAGCATGTCAAAAACAAGACCTGGTTGTGCAACAGCCAGGTCGAGGGCCAGTTGTCGCAGTTGTGCAATATCCAGCTGTTGGATCTGAGTCTGTAATAATGTAAAGACAACAAACATGTTTTAAAATGAAACATGTGTGCTGTTATCATTATCTGTGTATACATGCGAAAGACTTTGCTATTCATATCTCCTCATAATAATGTCAAATTAATTAAAAACACACCTGCAAGTTATTCCTGTGCTGCTGCGCAGTGGGGATGCCGGCCACATCCCACCTCCCTCGACCACCTCTCCCCCTGCCACTTGAAGAGCCCCGCTGCTGTGCTGTCGCCCCTCGTCCTCCTCTCCTCCTTCCTCTCCCCCTGTCTCCTCCTCTTTCGTTACTTGTGGAACATGTCTGAAAACAGCATTAATAAAACATTTGTGTCTTCAACATGAAGAACTAATTTACATCTAATGGTAACTTCTCCAATTCTCTCATCTATGTGTGCCAAACTAGCACATTTTCTCCTCAAACTATAGCGAAACCTGTGGTATCCAACAACGAAGGGGCCCAGACAAAAAGAGTTGGATACCACAGGTAGTTGGATACCACAGGTCAGATTCAGACTAAGTAATACGTATTTGGGTAATTCCCCAGTTGTATATCACAGGGTATTTGGATAAGACCAGTATGGATACCACAGATTTCACTGTAATGTACACATGAAAACACACCTGATCTTGTTCTTGAGGCTGACCACCTCCTCTTCCCCCTCCCCTTCCTCTCCTCCTCCCTCTCCCTCTGTGGGGTGCAGGCGAGTCTGTTTCATGATCACTCCGGCTTGTCTGAAATCAACAATAATAAAATAGTTGTATCTTCAGCATGTAGAACTAATTTTCATATAATTAATTGTAAGCTCTTCAGTCTCATCTATTAGAGCCAAAATAGCAAATGTTCTCAAACTAATGGACATGAAAACACACCTGATCTTGTTCTTGAGGCTGACCACCTCCTCTTCCCCCTCCCCTTCCTCTCCTCCTTCCTCTCCCTCTGTGGGGTGCAGGCGAGTCTGTTTCATGATCACTCCGGCTTGTCTGAAATCAACAATAATAAAATAGTTGTATCTTCAGCATGTAGAACTAATTTTCATATAATTAATTGTAAGCTCTTCAGTCTCATCTATTAGAGCCAAAATAGCAAATGTTCTCAAAGTAATGGACATGAAAACACACCTGATCTTGTTCTTGAGGCTGACCACCTCCTCTTCCCCCTCCCCTTCCTCTCCTCCTTCCTCTCCCTCTGTGGGGTGCAGGTGAGTCTGTTTCATGATCACTCCGGCTTGTCTGAAATCAACAATAATAAATTAGTTGTATCTTCAGCATGTAGAAATACATCTGGTAAGCTCTCCACTCTTTTTGTCATCTGTGAGTGCCAAACCAGTTTTTACTAGCAAATTTTCTCATCAAACTAATGTATATGAGAACACACCTGGGGGTATGGGTGGGGTTATGAGAGAAATACTTAGGTTAGGACTGCTAGACAGTCAAAGTCTTCTTCTGTCACATTCTTTGCACATGATTCTAGAGGGAGCAAAGAGGGAAGGAGGGCATCATCCATCAAACAAGTGATGACCAAGGAATAATAGAAAATTAAAAACCAACCGAGTACTTTATGCTGTTTACATGTTCTGAGCAAAAGTCCACAAGTACATTGAATGATTGATGTAGTGCTACAGGGATTACGACAGATCTAGAAGCAACCCATCGAAAGCAAAAAGAAGCTAAGAGGCATACAGCCTATGCTCCAAAGTTCATGAAGGCTGTTACCCTTTATAATTATCAAGATCTACGAGTATGCTTACTCTTACCGTCAAACTCAGAAAATGCGAGTGGGGCGGTTTTTGCGGTAGTGACATGAATGACTCTCACTCTGTCACTCTCATGTCGACAGATTGCTTCCAGTTCTTCTTCTTCTTGATAATGTAGAACACTTTTGGATCCCAAATCTAAATAGACTTAAGTTAGGGGCGAAAAGTTATTGCACGGCCTTTGAAACTTACCGATGGCGACGACATAGTGATGTTGTACTTGTCAATTGATAGCGGCAGTAGTGGCGGAAGTAGGGAGTTCCCTTGACTTCCGGTGACGATTACGCCAAAGGCCTTGTTGAATAATGTTTAGGCCTACGAATTCTTTTTCTCGAAAATATCGTACCAACAATTTTTTTCTGTGTTCGAATACTGTAGCCAATCCTCCTTCTATCAACTTTAAAGGACGTTTATGAGATTATTTGTACAAGTGACCAAAATGAATTAATTATTGAGCTACAGCCACATGTGTTACTTTAATAAAACCACTTCTGGACCGACGAAAAATGGCTTTAATAAGCGGCGGATTTATTAACCGGCGGTCCAGGAATACGTCATTTTCGAAAGAAAAAACAATCTCTTTTGTTTACGTCACTCAGTCACTTTCTTTCGTCATTTACACTTGTTTGAATCTAAACAAAACTTCACGAAGGATGTTGAACTTTTGTTTTAATTATGTATATGTACGTGTACTTTGATCACTTCGGTACATCAATAATTTCCCTGTCACCGTCACGAACCATTACTCGTCAGAGAAGAACGATTTTATGAGTGTTTGTTTGTTGGTCGTCTTCCACATCAGAACAAGATAATGTGAGTTTTAGTCACAAACTACGTGATTTCTCTGAGAAAACTGGCTTTAATAAGCGGCGGGTTGGTTTTATTAACCGGCTTTTTCTAATACATAAGATATAGTGATAAATCCGGACCGTCTGAAATCGGCTTTTATAAGCGGCTGGCTCTATTAACCGCGGTTTTATTAAGCGGCGTCCACTGTACCAGCAAAGCTACAGGATTAGAGGGAACTGAGATATGGGGGCATTTGTTTTAACATCTGGAGTCCATTTTCTGCTTAGTGCCAAGGGGCCAGTCTCACTTGAAGCTGCCTACTATCAATTACGGTGGGGATAAACATCCCTGGCTGGACACACAGCAAGCTAATTGCCTGGCTGACAGACTGGTGCAAGATAGTGGGGCATTAGAATGAAGGGAATGTGTTGTAAATCTCCTAGAAACAGCACTCGCCAGAGATAGTGAGATTCTGCTGGCCGCCATTTTGAATTTCCATTGCCCTGGTAACCAGTCAGTGCGGGCGCACTGGCAGGAACAACTGGGTCAGCTAGGCCGCGAACCGAATTCTGACCTGCACAGCGCGGCTGAGAAGGTGTGGGGGGACAGGAAACTTTCAAAAATAAAAAAAACAACGTACACAGTCATCGATGAACAAATCTGGGAGTGGTTTTGTGACAAGCGGCGAAGAAACGTTCCTGTGACAGGAAAATTAATCCAAGAAAAAGCATTGTTCCTGTCAGTGGAAGGAGGGTTTGATGACTTTGTTGCCTCTAACGGTTGGTTGGAAAAATGGCTGAAGAGGAGAAATATTCACCAATCCTGCTTGAGTGGAGACAGAGGAGAAGTGAGCTGGCAATCGTGACATAAAAAAAGAACTGAAACATCATTAAGGGGTTTTATTTACATTTTACACTAGCTGTCTGTCCTTCAGGTCTTGGTTCAGCCTCCCTATTAAGACCCCTCCCTATTAAGACCAGATTTTGTCAGATTTTGGGAGGTCTTAATAGAGAGGTTCCACTGTATGCGCCAAAATGGCTGCGATCTGCTGGTCGATGTGAATGCGTGATGTATTGTGTAAAAAATTCCATCTCACACGGCATAAATAGATCCCTGTGCCTTGAGTCCAAGTCTGGAGATATGCGCGCGATATAAGACTTCATATATAATAATAAGACCACCCCTCCACTTGCATTGATCACATACCAACAAATGATAGCCTTGGTGCTCTCTGAGCACAGTGGTATCTTGTGGTTTTTCAAGAAAGAATTTTGCAAAAGTCACTGGTGCCTTTTCTCCTTTTTTGCTGTTTTTTGTTCTCATATGTGTCTAATATGATGCATATATTCAATTTCCTGCGGTGTAGCTGGTTATGCAGAACCCATGCTCCTGTTGAACGACCTGATAGCTCAGCTGGACGTGCTGGTCAGTTTTGCCCATGTGTCGGCGGCTGCCCCCATTCCGTTTGTGCGGCCAACCATCTTGCCCAAAGGTTTGTAGTTATCTGTAGAAAATATTTAATAATAAAGCTTAAATTACGTTTGCTTTGATTATTTGTTTGAGTACATAGCTATCCGTGTTTTGTTCATTTGAAGCTGCAGTACACATTTTTCTGGATATTTGTTTGGTGTTGTGTGAATGTTATTGTTTCGTTGACTTGCGTTAGGATTTATGTTTCATGTCAAGCAACTACACACATACTTGTCCTCAGCATGCACACATGCATGAACACACACATGCTTGCAAACACACACACACACACACACACACACACACACACACACACACACACACACTGTCTATTTTTCTGTCTCCGTCTCTTTCTTTCTCTCAATTGCCTTCAAGCAGTAAAGAATGTGTCTTTGCTTTTCATTTATTTCAGACTCAAGTTTTTTGTTTTCAAAATGTACTTTTTCTCCCTGAATTATTAGCGGTCTGCGCAAGACCATCTCCCCCATGTAAGGATAAATCTATGAATGATAAATGTGTGACAGGTTCTGGTGTGCTCAAGCTGAAGGAAGCGCGACACCCATGCTTGGAGGTTCAGGATGATGTCTCCTTCATTCCTAATGACGGCATCTTTCAGAAAGGTACTCAACTCTTTTCTAAGCATTTTTTGTACAGTGGAACCCAACATTTTAAGACACCCAAGTTTAAGCCTTCTCCCCTTTTAAGACTGGGTTTTTCTGAGGTTTTGCTCACAGCCACTGTCAATTTACCTCCATTTCTGAGGTTTTGCTCACAACCACTGTAAATTTACCTCCATTTCTGAGGTTTTGCTCACAACCACTGTAAATTTACCTCCATTTCTGAGGTTTTGCTCACAACCACTGTAAATTTACCTCCATTTCTGAGGTTTTGCTCACAACCACTGTAAATTTACCTCCATTTCTGAGGTTTTGCTCACAACCACTGTAAATTTACCTCCATTTCTGAGGTTTTGCTCACAGCCACTGTCAATTTACCTCCATTTCTGAGGTTTTGGGGGTCTTATCCAGGGATTTCACTGTAGTACACGTACAAGCAATTCAGGAGTGTATTTTTACAAATGTGAGATGTATTTTATGATGTTTCTGTATAAACTTCTGTTTGACAGACTTTAAATATTTTGGGTCACGGTTCCAGTTTTGTTTTCTTGTGATAGATTTTGAAGATCTTGTTTGCATCACTTATGAGCCTGAAATGCAGATGTGGTCATTGCAACTCTTCTAAGGTTTTGTATTGATATAATTGCCTAGAATCTGTTATGTAATAAGACAAAGTTTATTTCAGTATGTTTGTTCCTTTTCCAGATGACCAGATGTTCCACATCATCACAGGCCCAAACATGGGAGGAAAGTCAACCTACATCAGATCTGTACGTTTCTTTCTGGCATTACATGCAGAAAAAAATGCACATAGGCTGTGTGATGAACACAGACAGATGTGTGAACATGCCAACCTGTATATGCACAGAACACACAGAGAGAATTCAGCCAGTTTTTTCGCTGTCGGTTGGACACAGAAGTTACAGAGATATGGCAAAGACAAAAATTCAATGTTTCTGATTCCCCAACCAAACCTATTTTTCCTTCCAACCCTCAAACTTTTTAGAAAATTACAAATGACAAAACTTGGTTTTTGCAGACTTTACAAGGAAAGTTACTATTTTTTTAGATCAGTGTTGCTCGCACGATTTTCCAGCCAATAAAATGCATTCTGTAAATATATTTTCACCTTGTCATCAGAAACTAATTTACTTTGTTTTGCCTAATGAGGAAAGAAGTAGGATGTAGTAACTGACACAGCTCACAGAAGCAAAAACAAGTCGCGCAAGGCGAAAATACAATATTTAGTCAAGTAGCTGCCATTTTTCAGCAAGACCGTATACTCGTAGCATCGTCAGTCCACCGCTCATGGCAAAGGCAGTGAAATTGACAAGAAGAGCGGGGTAGTAGTTGTGCTAAGAAGGATAGCACGCTTTTCTGTACCTCTCTTTGTTTTAACTTTCTGAGCGTGTTTTTAATCCAAACATATCATATCTATATGTTTTTGGAATCAGGAACCGACAAGGAATAAGATGAAAGTGTTTTTAAATTGATTTGGACAATTTAATTTTAATAATAATTTTTATATATTTAATTTTCAGAGCTTGTTTTTAATCCGAATATAACATATTTATATGTTTTTGGAATCAGCAAATGATGGAGAATAAGATAAACGTAAATTTGGATCGTTTTATAAATTTTTATTTTTTTTTACAATTTTCCGATTTTTAATGACCAAAGTCATTAATTAATTTTTAAGCCACCAAGCTGAAATGCAATACCGAACCCCGGGCTTCGTCGAAGATTACTTGACCAAAATTTGAACCAATTTGGTTGAAAAATGAGGGCGTGACAGTGCCGCCTCAACTTTCACGAAAAGCCGGATATGACGTCATCAAAGACATTTATCAAAAAAATGAAAAAAACGTTCGGGGATTTCATACCCAGGAACTCTCATGTCAAATTTCATAAAGATCGGTCCAGTAGTTTAGTCTGAATCGCTCTACACACACACACACACACACACACACACACACACGCACGCACGCACGCACGCACATACACCACGACCCTCGTTTCGATTCCCCCTCGATGTTAAAATATTTAGTCAAAACTTGACTAAATATAAAAACCAAACAAAAAATTACACATGAATATTTGATTTGTGACTGTATCTCAACAGGTTGGAGTGGCGGTTCTGATGGCACAACTGGGCTGTTACGTTCCCTGCTCAGAGGCAGAAGTGAGCATTGTGGACTGCGTACTGGCGCGTGTTGGGGCCGGAGACAGTCAGCTGAAGGGCGTATCCACTTTCATGGCAGAAATGCTGGAAACAGCGTCCATTCTAAGGGTGAGGCAAACATTCTAGATACACCTCCTGTTGAAAACAGTCTTTATTTTGACAGGTACATACGCATGGATATGGCTAAAGCCTGAATACACATGAGTGTGTCTTGTGCAGTTTTGTGTTCAGGCACAGAACTGTTATTTTGGATTTTAAATGTAGTATTGGTGGCTTAGAAAAATGTGCAGGCACATTAAGATAGTTTGTTATGAAGAAAGCGCCTGTGCTGACTTTGAGAAACAATGAAACCTGTGCTGACTTTGAGAAAAGAGCCTAAGATGCTGGACCCTCTGAGCGCATGAATTTATATAATTGTCTTCACTTACAATGTAAACGTTTACTCTTGAATCTTTCCCAAAATGCAGCAGTGAACCATACTGTGAACAGATTACATGGGGCTTTCATTTACCTTACCATAAAACTAAAGGTAGAAGCACTGGCTGTTGCATATGAACATGAAACTTCATTCAAGTTGTGGACACAAGCATAAACAATTCACTGGAAATTGTTTCAGTCTGCCACAAAGGATTCTCTGATCATCATTGACGAGCTGGGGAGAGGTACATCAACCTACGATGGCTTTGGTCTGGCCTGGGCAATATCTGAGTATGTCAAGCTTTCCCCCACTGACTTCTGCTTTGTTACATACGGTTTATGTTACCTATCTCATTCAAGGGGATTTAAAATGGAGTGTATGAATTGAGAAAGAAAAAAAAATACAAAAAAGAGGTTGGTTTTTTTTGCAACGGGATATCCATGCAGTTCCAGAATCTGGAACATATTTGATATGTTTATTTATGTAATTTTCTTGACTTTGTTGTTTGACACTGATGAGATCAGTGTTTATCATATGTCAGTGGATCAGGTTTTAATTGTGTGTGTGCATGCATGTGTGCATGCGCGTCTTTTTCTCTTGTTAGATGGTTTTATTTTTTGGATTTTGACACCTATGTGTGATAATGTCAACAGGTACATAGCCACGAAGATCGCGTGTTTCTGTCTGTTCGCCACTCACTTCCATGAGCTGACAGCACTGGCTGATGTGGTACCTACCGTCAACAACCTGCATGTCACGGCCTTGACCTCTAACGACACCCTGACATTGCTCTACAGGGTTAAGCCAGGTACAAAGTAAAAATGCTTCTTGCAACACACATTAGCTTGTCAGAATAAGATCTAATAACCAAACGGAAGTAAGCGCTCTAAATGCATACGACGGACCGGCACGGTTGGCCTAGTGGTAAGGCGTCCGCCCCGTGATCGGGAGGTCGTGGGTTCGCACCCCGGCCGGGTCATACCTAAGACTTTAAAATTGGCAATCTAGTGGCTGCTCCGCCTGGCGTCTGGCATTATGGGGTTAGTGCTAGGACTGGTTGGTCCGGTGTCAGAATAATGTGACTGGGTGAGACATGAAGCCTGTGCTGCAACTTCTGTCTTGTGTGTGGCGCACGTTATATGTCAAAGCAGCACTGCCCTGATATGGCCCTTCGTGGTCGGCTGGGCGTTAAGCAAACAAACAAACAAAATGCATACAACATGTGTAATGGAGTAAGCGAGAGTTATACGGAACCAGTCCCCTGGCACCTGAGAGAATAACAAGCATTGGAATGAACAAGCGACTTTCCTCCTTACTTCCCTTTGGTTATTTGATCTCTAAAACAGCGCTCGGCCTCATTTCGTTTAAGATTCTCACAGAATAAGATCTGTTTTCTGTAACTGTAGGGGCAGCATTTTATTGTAACCTATTGAACTGTACATTCTTGAAACACCTGTTGATTCTTGAAACACCTGTAGATTCTTTAAACACCTGTTTGTGTCTGCAGTTCACAAGTATTCCCTGAAGGAAAAAATAAATTCAAGATTGTGAGTCCATTAAAACTGTGCACAGAATTTTTTCTGACCATTTTCCATCAATATGTTTTTCTGTGACAGGTGTTTGTGATCAGAGCTTTGGAATTCACGTGGCTGAGCTGGCCCACTTTCCCAAACATGTTGTAGAGGTGAGGATTTACATCCTGCTCTTTGACACACATGCATGGCTGGGATTCTTCCGGTATATTCCGAAAATCCGGATTCTTTATGTCTGTGGTGACGGGTTTTTACAAATCCTTCATCGTCTGGGGGCCCCCAGACCCCCCCCCCCCCCCCCTTAAAATTCATCAGGATTCATGACATTGTGCAGTCCCACCCATGCACATGCATATTTCTCTAAGATATCAACTCTGCTCAAACAAAATGGTTGCAGAAAAAGAAAGTCATGAAGAGTACAGCTACAAATTATTGCTATCTTTGTTTATGTAAAATTTAAGAATTGAATTCTGTGCCATTAAAAAGAAATGAATAATTACATGCATGTGAGTGAAATGGATAATCTGCTGTTGATAATTATTAGTTGCCATGTGCATTAATTTTACATCTGCTTGTGGGTGTGGGGGAATGGGGTTGGCGTAACGCAAGACGACCTAAATATTAAAAGGAACAGTCGTTTTACTTTAGGCCAAGACAAAAATGGAATGTTTCCGATTCCCCGGTCGACCCTTCAAAAAAAGAATTAAACATGACAAAACCTTGTTTTTTTAGAGTTTACAAGGAAAGTAATTTTGTTTCCAACATCCAGGGGACACAGCTCGCACGATTTCCGGCCAATAGAAAGCCACATGCACGTGTGAAAATTAGAAACTAGCTTCAAGCAAAAAACCAAAAAATAGCGACTGACCTTCCGACCCTATTTTGTGTGTGTTTGTCATCAGAAACAAGTTTATTTTCTTTGGGCCTGTTACCAATTTTACTGTTATAAGGAAAGTTTGTTATTAACCAATCTCTGTGTGATGATCAGTGTGCACGCCAGAAAGCCAACGAGCTGGAGGATTACCAGAGCATGAGTGTGTCGGGAACACAGCTTGACGGGGACGAGGAGCCAGCCGTCAAGAAACGCAAAATGGCCAAAGAGGTGTGTTTTCCAGTGTGTCTACTTCTAGCTGTCCATCTTTCCCTTTGTAAAGACTGTACTTAAATTGAGCTCAAAGTTGACTTCTCAAAGTCTTTTTTACCAGAACTTGAGTGCAAAGCTTGTGCAGTGAGCTTTGTGAAGTAGACTTTGTGAAGTAGACTTTGTGAAGTAGACTTTGTGAAGTAGACTTTGTGAAGTAGACTTTGTGAAGTAGACTTTGTGAAGTAGACTTTGTGAAGTAGACTTTGCGAAGTCAAGCTGGCCCAATTAATATCAGTCTCTAATCTATGTTGAATTTTGTGTAGACAAGTTTTCACATAACATTTGAAGAGGGAAAAACAGGCTGGGCTCAAACACACTCAGTATCTGCGATCTCACACACACATGCACTCACATTTACATACATGCACACAAACACAAACATACAAACACAAACATACAAACACAAACAAACATAAGTGTACTGGTATTCACACACAGATTGTACACACATACGCATAAACAAACATATACACACACACACATCGGGGAAATTAACGAGTATATTTGTACTAGACACATTCACACTTCCTGTACACCTTCATTTACAGATCTTACGATTCTTCCCTTCCATAATTTTGCATGTTGTTCTATGTTTCAGGAAGGTGAAGACATTATACGGTCGTTTCTGCACAAGGCCAAGGAACTAGCAGCGTCTGACATGACGGCCGAACAGCTGTATAAAGAGGTGCAGAAACTCAAGGCAGAGGTTGACGCCAAAGAGAATCCCTTTGTCAAAGATGTGCTTGCCAGGCAGGCTGCTGCTTAGACTTGCCTTGTATGTCTGCTTGCTTCCTGGGCCAATGTGCACAAAGTGAATTTCAGTCCCACCCAACTGGATGGGAACCAGCCGCCGGGTCTGATTAGGCCAAACAAAGATATATGTTGGTTTAGGGTAACGTGACCAAAAAAGATAGGGTCGGTAGGTCGGCTTTTTTAAAAAGTTGATTTTAAAGAAGGTTACTTCCCTTCGCAAAATGTGGCAAAAGTTTTTTTGGAGAAATGTAAAAAAACGTTTTAGGGTTGGAAGGGAAAAAATAAGGTCGGTCGGGTTCCCCATAACCAACATATATTTTTATTTGGCCGTAGTTGAAATCACGGCAAATTTCAATTTGGACCATTCTGACCCTACCGCAATGTACTACCCAGTTTCGGTGGTTGCACTGGTTCCCAGGTTTGCTTGGTGTACCTCAGCCAAGTACCGGTACGGTTGGCCTAGTGGTAAGGTCTCCGCCCCAAGATCGGGAGGTCGTGGGTTCGAACCCCCCGGGTCATACCTAAGACTTTAAAATTGGCAATCTAGTGGCTGCTCCGCCTGGCGTCTGGTATTATGGGGTTAGTGCTAGGACGGGTTGGTCCGGTGTCAGAATAATGTGACTTGGTGAGACATGAAGCATGTGCTGCGACTTCTGTCTTGTGTGTGGCGCACGTTATATGTCAAAGTAGCACCGCCCTGATATGGCCCTTCGTGGTCGGCTGGGCGTTAAGCAAACAAACATAAAACCTCAGCCAAGTGTCTTGAGTGCGTGACAGAGAGGGATAGATGGATGGATGGATGGGTAGGAGAGAGAGAGATTGATGGATGGGTAGGAGAGAGAGAGATTGATGGATGGGTAGATGCTCTTTGAGTGTGTTTTCTACATGCATGGTTGTGTTCGTTGATAACATCATTCTGCTAGTATATGCCACAAGAGAGAGGGGGAGCAGGGATGGATAAGTGTGTGAAGAGTGATTAGTGAGAGAGACCGTGTTAGTGTGTGTGTTTTCTGCATGCAAGGTTGTGTTTGTTGATAAAATGTAGCATTATTCACCTTCATGGGTAAAGAGAACCAAGTATGCCTGTGTTTGTGTTGCATCATTGTGTACTACAGTATTCTTATTCCTTAGAATGCTCAGTACTTGAGATAATTCTAGTTGCTGTTTAATGTGCAAGAAAACTAGGATTCTAAATTCAGAGACGCATGTGTTCATTATAGTGTGTGTCGCGTGCATGCACGTTTGCATGTTTAGTTTTTCACACAAAAACTTTGGCCACACCACACAGCACTCACAGAACACCGATGTAAATAAATGTAAGTATTTAATAGTTCCCAGTTGGGTGAAATATGGGGGTGACGATGGATGGAACAATGGAAGGGTTAACACGACAACATGAGGATGAACATAATGAACATGAGAAAGTACACAACAGTCAAAATAATGTCAACAAACGACATACGAGACAATCAGGATAGTCAAACACAAAGCACGTACGTCACAAAGGCCCTCCTCATTCCATAAATGATATCTATCGTAAGAAAGTACTTATCTACACGTTCGACGAATTCAGGGGGGGGGGGGTGCGCCCTCGGGTCGACACCTGCGTCTGTCGCGGGGGTGAGAGAATCAGCCCAGTTAAGAGCTGTCACACGGCACACACTCTGCAGCGACGGCGCCGGTTCAATGTTGCTGCCCAACAGCAGCGTGGTTGCGCCGCTGTGACGTTACAAGATAGCTGCTCAAAACAGCGTAATGAAGCCTCGGAGAAGATCCAGAGGGGCTGCTCACACAGCAGCGTGGGGGTGACGATGCGAGAGTCCAAACTGGCTGCTCACGCAGCAGCGTGGTGGTGCCTCCTCCATGCTGTGAAGCTAGGGTTCGCACCTTCCCGTCCGGTCTGTCTTCGACAGTAAACGCTGAAAGCCTAGAAGACCAAAGTCAATATTCTCCCCAAAAATATAAGACACGTGACTTCCTCCTCCAATAGACATCATTATTAGGGATGAGGAGGAAGCACAATGACTAAACTTTGGTTTCCTTCTACGATATAATTTACCATTATAATGATTTCCTTTTAAACACTATGATGAACACTATTTACAACAACACAAAGACGAGACAAAACAGTACAACTGGTAACTAACGTAGGTTCCCCGTTCCCTGCCACCGGCTGCTAATTCACCTTCAGCAAAAACTGACAAAAGTCTATCCAATTAGACCAAGAAATAAGACTTACCTCACACAGGCTAATGAAAAACATCGCGCACTTTACGCAACCGACTTTAACAAAGTCCTCAGTAGACGTACATTACTACTGAAAATAACTTCGAACTCAAACGACAATTCACACACGAATTTCGAAGCCGTTCGAACAAACATCTGGTCTCGGCCGAGACAGAAAAAAGAATGCCTATGAATTTCTCAGTCAGCAACCAGGTAAACGGTGAACCCTACAAATAGCGCGCAGCTTACCGTGAACGTCCCGTGCAATGCGTGCAAAGCGTGCAAGGCGCGAATCACTGAGCTAAGCCCAGCTACCGGTCTTCCCACCTTGACACAGGTACCTGTCAGCAACGCCCGACCAAGGAACCTTATAACTACATACAACTGTCCGCGACAATGCCCCCCAAGTTAAGCATAGACATCTGTCTACACGGCAAAAGATCCCTATTCAACGCATGCCCGACTGAGGTAGTCGGCTCCCACGTTGCGACTACCGGGAATCACCCGCACGGTGAAACTGTAGGCTTGCAACAACAAACTCCAGCGCATGAGCCTGCTGTTCACCACCTTTGCTGTCTGCAGGTAACGCAGTGGTTGGTGATCTGTCTCCAACACAAACGTCTGTCCGTACAGAAATGGCTGGAACTTCTGGGTAGCCCATACAACGGCCAGACACTCACGTTCAATGGTGGAGTACTTGCTCTCCGGGGTGGACAACTTCCGGCTGGCGTAGGCGACAGGGTGGAACACGCCATCCTTTTCTTGCATAAGCACAGCTCCCAGTCCATGATCAGAGGCATCCGTCCGAAGCGTGAATGACTGCGACAGATCCGGCAGTTGCAAAACTGGCTTTGAGGTCAGCCTGGCTTTCAGAGCCCTGAATGCCTTCTCACACTCGGCTGTCCAAACCACGGTGTTGGGAGAATTCTTCTTTGTCAGATCAGAGAGCGGCAGAGCAATTGCAGAGAAATTTGGGATGAACTTCCGGTAGTATCCGGCTAGACCAAGGAACGCCCGAACTTGCTTCTTGGTCTCTGGAACCGGAGCCTCGTCAATTTTCTGCAGCTTGTTGTCCTCAGGTAAGATCTCACCCTTCCTCACCACGTGACCCAAGAAACTCAACTCCTCGAACCCAACGAAGCACTTCATCGGTCTGGCAGAGAGATTGGCCTGCTCAAGGCGCCGCAACACAGCCTCCAGCGCAGCCAAATGTTCCCTCCAGGTTTCGGTCGCCACCAGAATGTCGTCCATGAAGTTATGAACGTCGTTCCTCCCCAGCGGTTCCAGCAAAGCCCTCATCATACGGGAAAACACAGCCACGGCGTTCTTCAGTCCAAACGGCATGACGGTAAACTGGAACTGGCCTACCGGAGTGGTGAACGCGGTCATGGGACGGACGTCGTCTCGGATGGGTATCTGCCAATACCCCTTGGAAAGATCAAACTTGCTGAAGTAAGTCGCTCGACCCAAACCAGCGAACAGGTGTTCCACATCTGGGAGTGGTTCAGCATCGAAGACTGTTACATCATTCAGCCGCCTGTAATCCACACAAAAGCGAACCTTCCCATCCTTCTTGCGGATGAGCACAACAGGGGCGTTGTAGGGAGAAGCAGCCGGTTCGATAACACCCAACTTCTTCATGGCCTGCACCTCTTCCTTGATGGTCTCTACCTTGGCATAAGGTAAAGGGTACTGTTTCACTCGAACCGGTTTCGCGGATTCCACCGTCATGTCAAAAACGGCCAAAGGCGTCTGAAGGGGGACATCAGTAAGAACTCTTTCGTGCCTCTCCGCAATCTCCAACACCTGACGTCGTTGCTCGGCAGTCAGTGTAGCAGACAGGTTGATGTCCTTCACCGTTTCTTCGCCCTCCAAGCAGGGCAGGGGTAGTTCCCGATCAGGCGAAATCATCTCCTCAGTTTCTTCAACCACCGCCACCGCTACGGTGGGTATCACATCTGAGGGGTCCGCGGTGTTTTGTCGGTCTCTGTACAACTTGAGAAGATTGGCGTGGTACAGCTTCTCACGCCCGTAGATCCGAATCCTGTAGTCTGACTCGCCTTTCTTCTCCAAAACGTCGAACGGTCCCTGCCAACACAACTGCAGCTTGTTCTTCTTCTGCGGCAGCAGCAACAAAACCTTGTCTCCAGGCTGGAACTGTCTTCGAACTGTCTTCCGGTTGAACACCTCCGCGTGTTTCTGGGCAGCAGCTGACAGATTCTGACGCGCCAGTTTACAGGTTTCCTCAATCCGGTTCCTCAAGTCAACCACATACTCAGAAGTCGTACGAACTTGTTCATCGACTTGCTCCTCCGTCCATAGGTTGCGAAGAACAGACATGGGTCCTCGCACTGTCCTGCCGTATAGAAGCTCAAAGGGAGAGAATCCCAGACTCTCCTGTGGAACTTCACGATAAGCGAAGAGGAGTGCAGGAATGTAGCGATCCCACTGCTTCGGTTTCTCTTGAGCAAGCTTGCGTAGCATGGTCTTGAGTGTTCCGTTGTACCGTTCCACCAATCCGTTTCCTTGCGCATGGTACGGAGTAGTCGCTAAACCCTTGATGGCCAGCAAACGCTCCACTTCTTTCATCACCTCGGACATGAACTGGGTACCACGGTCTGTCAAAATCTCTGAGGGAATTCCTACTCGAGTCCAGACTGCCCACATCGCTTCTGCAACCTTCACAGCCTCAATCGACTTCAATGGAATGGCTTCCGGGTACCGAGTAGCGTAGTCCACAAACACTAAGATGTACCGGTTACCAGACTCAGAAGCAGGGATGATGGGACCCACCAGATCGATCGCCACACGCTCGAACGGCGTATCGATGAGAGGCATCTTACCTAACGGTACCTTCTGTGGCTTATGAGAAACCTTCTGACACTGATCGCAAGACAACACAAAGCGACGTATGTCTGCGCACATACCTGGCCAAAAAAACTGCTGCCAAACTCGATCACGTGTCCTCTGGACACCCATGTGACCTCCCATAGGCGGTTCATGGGCCAACTTGATAACACCTAACCTCAACTGCTGGGGAACAACAACCTGAGTATAGACGCTACCACCACCGCGATACTCACGGTACAGAATCTTCTTCTTCCAAACAAACCCAACTTCACCGGAGTGACCAGACGTTCTGACATCTCGGCGATCTGCCGCCTCACGACAACTCTTCAAAGTCGAATCATTCCGCTGAAGGTCATGCAACTGCTCAGGGGTGACTGTTTCTAGCCCTGGAGCAGCAACATGTAACAAAGTCGACTTCTTCCCTTCAGCGGCAGCCTGAGCACGAGTGACAACTGACACAACCTTGGACACAGCGTACACTGGAAGAACAATCGAGTCACCCAGCCGGGCGTGATTACCTACAATGAAATCAGCAACAGGTGTATCCATGACGATAGCCTCAACCTCACCAGTGTAGAAAGGACATTCAACCTGAACCTTAATCACTGGATAGCGCCTCTTGATGTCTTTCTCAGCCATAGAAACCTCAAGATCCTGTCCTGTGAACTGAGACCTGGAAACTAATGAACTCTTCACGACACAAACCTGAGATCCAGTATCACGCAACCCCTCCACTGCAACACCATCCACTACAACCAGGCATCTCGGGTCGTAGTCTTGCTGGCTACAGGGAGTACACAAAGTGGGTACACTGACGGGCGGTAAAGACTTCTCAGGACCACTATTCACCGCTCCCGTCGACTTGCTCTTCTTGGGGCAATCTCTAGCCAAATGTTTGGGGGACTCACAGATGAAACACTTCCTACCGGATGTACCAACTGAGTTATCTCCACTTTTCTGCTTTTCACCAACGCCAGCCTTTCCACCCTGATCACGATCATGCTGAAAAAACTTCTTACTGTCACGGTGTGCTTCAAAATGAATCTCAGCGGACTTAACTGCTTCGGCTAACGTCTGAGGTTTTTTTCTCCTTAACGTACGCGGCCATGTCCGCGCTCAGGGTCTGCAAGAACTGTTCCAGCAAAACCAACTGTTTCAGTTCTGTGATCTCGGAAAGCTCATGCCACTTAGTCAAATTCTCTTCAATGCGAGCACCGAACTGTCTGAACGTTTCATGTTCTTTTCTCTTGCAGGTTCTGAGACGACGGCGGTAGGTTTCGGCTGTGAGCTGATAGCGGCCTAACAACGCGACCTTCAAACCGTCATAGTCGTCTGCGCTATCATCATCCAGAGTGTTGTACACTTCTACAGCCCTACCCGACAACCTAGTCGAGACCCTAGTTGCCCACGTATTTCTCTTCCACTTGTACAAGGTAGCGACTCTCTCAAACCTTTTCAACCAAGTAGCTATGTTTTCTTTGCTCTCATCAAACATCGGTATGGAAGGCCGAAAACCACGAAGGTCACTAGACCCTTCTTCACCTGAGGAATCTCCCTCATCATCAGCTCCATCCCTACTTCCTCTCTTCACCCTCTTACTTTCCGACTCTCTCTGCAGGAGTTGCATGCGAAGGTCATGCTCTTCTCTTTCCTGCCTTAGTTTTTCTTCCGCGGCTTTCTCATCAGTCTCTCGCTGAGCTTGAACATACTTAACTCGCTCATCAGTCTCTCGACTCGCTACGTCTAGCTTGTCCTGATAAGCTTTCCTTTCTAGTTCAAGTTTGTCCTGATAAGCTTTCCTTTCTAGTTCAAGTTTCTCCTTCTCTAGCTCTAGTCTAGCCTGTTCCGCATCTTCACGGGTCATTCGCTCGGCAATAAACTCAGGAATACTGATAGATTTAACACCTAGCTCCTCAGCAAGTGAACGCCACCTAGCAATCCTATCCGAACTACTTTCCGTCCTAGACGCCATGATAGCACTATCATCAAGAACACGACCAGAACGAAGTTCCATAAACAAGAACCAACTAGCAAACGGTTAGCCAAAACATGAAAAATCAAAACAAGGCACAGCTGACTGGCAACAAGGACAGGAAACCCACAAGGCCTGATGCTAACCCTCGGGCCCCTCCAACCACCCACAGTTACCAGACAACAACAAAAGCTAATTAACTACAGTACATCAGTGTCCAGTGTATGGGAAGTGTGGCCAACGACAAAAATGAAGTGAATTCCTTGAATTCAAAGAGGATTTATCCTGGCAAGCTCGCCATTGTCGCGTGCATGCACGTTTGCATGTTTAGTTTTTCACACAAAAACTTTGGCCACACCACACAGCACTCACAGAACACCGATGTAAATAAATGTAAGTATTTAATAGTTCCCAGTTGGGTGAAATATGGGGGTGACGATGGATGGAACAATGGAAGGGTTAACACGACAACATGAGGATGAACATGAGAAAGTACACAACAGTCAAAATAATGTCAACAAACGACATACGAGACAATCAGGATAGTCAAACACAAAGCACGTACGTCACAAAGGCCCTCCTCATTCCATAAATGATATCTATCGTAAGAAAGTACTTATCTACACGTTCGACGAATTCAGGGGGGGGGGGGGGGGGGGGGTGCGCCCTCGGGTCGACACCTGCGTCTCTGTCGCGGGGGTGAGAGAATCAGCCCAGTTAAGAGCTGTCACACGGCACACACTCTGCAGCGACGGCGCCGGTTCAATGTTGCTGCCCAACAGCAGCGTGGTTGCGCCGCTGTGACGTTACAAGATAGCTGCTCAAAACAGCGTAATGAAGCCTCGGAGAAGATCCAGAGGGGCTGCTCACACAGCAGCGTGGGGGTGACGATGCGAGAGTCCAAACTGGCTGCTCACGCAGCAGCGTGGTGGTGCCTCCTCCATGCTGTGAAGCTAGGGTTCGCACCTTCCCGTCCGGTCTGTCTTCGACAGTAAACGCTGAAAGCCTAGAAGACCAAAGTCAATATTCTCCCCAAAAATATAAGACACGTGACTTCCTCCTCCAATAGACATCATTATTAGGGATGAGGAGGAAGCACAATGACTAAACTTTGGTTTCCTTCTACGATATAATTTACCATTATAATGATTTCCTTTTAAACACTATGATGAACACTATTTACAACAACACAAAGACGAGACAAAACAGTACAACTGGTAACTAACGTAGGTTCCCCGTTCCCTGCCACCGGCCGCTAATTCACCTTCAGCAAAAACTGACAAAAGTCTATCCAATTAGACCAAGAAATAAGACTTACCTCACACAGGCTAATGAAAAACATCGCGCACTTTACGCAACCGACTTTAACAAAGTCCTCAGTAGACGTACATTACTACTGAAAATAACTTCGAACTCAAACGACAATTCACACACGAATTTCGAAGCCGTTCGAACAAACATCTGGTCTCGGCCGAGACAGAAAAAAGAATGCCTATGAATTTCTCAGTCAGCAACCAGGTAAACGGTGAACCCTACAAATAGCGCGCAGCTTACCGTGAACGTCCCGTGCAATGCGTGCAAAGCGTGCAAGGCGCGAATCACTGAGCTAAGCCCAGCTACCGGTCTTCCCACCTTGCCACAGGTACCTGTCAGCAACGCCCGACCAAGGAACCTTATAACTACATACAACTGTCCGCGACAGTGTGCTACACTAAAGAAAAATCCACATGATTTGAAATTGGTGTGTTTATGTCAATCCTAGTTTTTGTCTAAACTTGCGTATGCTGAGATTGAAAAGTATTTTTATTGAAAAATTAAACATGTTGCGCCAAAGCGTGTGGCTGTACGTAAAATGGTGACATTGGTTGAGAGTGGCAACTGAATGTTCTTTTGGTACCTTTCATTTGCTTTGGCATTTGTAGAGATGATAATATAGTGTATTCAAAAAGTACCTAAATTCTCTTCAAAATAAAATGTGTAGAACCATTTAACTTTGTATTTTTAAGGTATGCATGTGTGTGTGTTGCTCAGCAATCCATGACTCAAAAGGCCCTTAGGGGTACAATCCACTCAAAAAGTAGAAGTATGTGTACCTAAATTCTCTTCAAAATAAAATGTGCAGAACCATTTAACTTTGTATTTTTAAGGTATGCGTGTGTGTGTGCGTGTTGCTCAGCAATCCATGACTCAAAAGGCCCTTAGGGGTACAATTCACGACTCAAAAGGTTCTTAGGGGTAAAATTCACGACTCAAAAAGGCCCCTAGGGGTACAATCCTTGACTCAAAAGGCCCCTAGGGGTACAATCCATGACTCAAAAGGCCCTTGGGGGCACAATCCATGACTCAAAAGGCCCGAGGAGTACAATCCATGACTCAAAAAGCACATAGGGGTAAAATTCATGACTCAAAAAGGCCCCTAGGGGTACAATCCTTGACTCAAAAGGCCCCAAGGGGTACAATCCATGACTCAAAAGGCCCTTTGGGGTACAATCCATAACTCAAAAGGCCCTTAGGGGTACAATCCATGACTCAAAAAGCACCTAGGGGTAAAATTCACGACTCAAAAAGGCCCCTAGGGGTACAATCCTTGACTCAAAAGGCCCCTAGGGGTACAATCCATGACTCAAAAGGCCCCTAGGGGTACAATCCTTGACTCACAAGGCCCCTAAGGGACAATCCATGACTCAAAAGGCCCTTGGGGGTACAATCCATGACTCAAAAGGCCCGAGGAGTACAATCCATGACTCAAAAAGCACATTGGGGTAAAATTCATGACTCAAAAAGGCCCCTAGGGGTACAATCCTTGACTCAAAAGGCCCCAAGGGGTACAATCCATGACTCAAAAGGCCCTTTGGGGTACAATCCATAACTCAAAAGGCCCTTAGGGGTACAATCCATGACTCAAAAAGACCCTATGGGTAAAATTCACGACTCAAAAAGGCCCCTAGGAGTACAATCCTTGACTCAAAAGGCCCCTAGGGGTACAATCCATGACTCAAAAGGCCCTTAGGGGTACAATCAATGACTTGAAAGGCCCTTAAGGGTACAATCCATGACTCACAAGGCCCTTAGGGGTACAATCCATGACTCAAAAGGCCCTTAGGGGTACAATCCATGACTCAAAAGGCCCCTAGGGGTACAATCCATGACTCAAAAGGCCCTTAGGGGTACAATCCATGACTCAAAAGGCCCTTAGGGGTACAATCCATGACTCAAAAGGCACTTAAGAGAGTCGGCAACAATTCATACACACAATGTTAGCAGTAATACTATTAATTTAAACTGAGACAGCGACTCTTATGTCAGCATGCAGTGTCTGAAATATTTGTCTGTGTAACAGAGTTTGCCTTGTATTTTCAATAGGTTAAACTTTCAAAGAACACTTTCACAAATCATGAAATGTAGAACGCTGGTTTTCTCTCTCTCTCTCTCTCTCACACACACACACACACACATACACGCACTCACGAATACATACACACACGAATACGTACGCACATGTATGACCACATCATTGGATAAGCTTAGGTGAAACGACACCGTTCAGGGACACCGCCAAGAAAAAATGGCGCCAAAAAATAATTTCGACTTAGGTTCTACACGCTTTCATGACATCAAATCTCAGATGACGAATCTTTCGAGGTAAGATTATGACGTCATCGACGGAGTTCCTCTGCAGCATACCAAGATGGATTGGGCTGTTCGAAGACGGGCAAGAATGTCAAGATTTTAAGAAAAGCAAAAGCACTGGTGAGTGTTCCTCTTCGTCCAATACGTGTACACTAGTTGCACAATCTTGAAGGGGGTAGCAGGGGCGGATTAGGGGAGGGGTTACAGGGGTTCCGGACCCCCCCCACCCGGCTGTCAAAAAAAAATTAATACTAACTTTAAAAAAAAATAATGAGTGGCTGCTGACACCAGTTGATCATGTTTAAAATCAAGGATAAGTCATAAATTGTTCATAAAATAGCTAAAACTCTTCCGCTTCTGGGGGGCGACCCCAACCGGGCCTTGCCCATGTACCCCACAAGGGGTCTACCCCTGGACCCCAGGTTGTAACCCCCCCCCCCCCTCCGGCTTAACTGCTCCGCCCCTGGGTAGACTTCTTCATAGCACGCAAGGAAGTCAGGTCGATGTTGAATGTGTTGAATAATGTTACAATCACAATGTGTTGAATAATGTTTTCAATGAAATTGGCATGCTCTAATCTTGTCTCAAACATTGGTGGCTTGCTGCGTCTATCACATATTTCCAGAGAAAACTCATTGACTAGAGAGACGTACAGACAGCTTACAAAGAATAATTGAATCAATACAGTATAGGCTACAGCAGAGCATACTATTTTCGATGCAAGTCATCTGCCCACAAATGGAAATGGCTATCACTTCCGATCTGAAATTTGTTCATTTCTTTTAAATTTCCGGGTAGGCTGTTACTGCATGATTTTTCTTGCAACTTGTCTTCCGCCCCCCCCCCCCCCCCCAAACTGAAAAAACACCCCTCAAAAACAGCAACAACCAACCAATAACAAGAACACACACACACACGCACGCACACACACACACACACTGTCAATTTGGCATAGGCATCCATTTTTTTCCAGCCCCGTAATATCTGTGAATGCGTGCACCGGTGTCAACCCATCTTGGACACCCCATGCTGCTGGGTCAGCCTCTGTTTTCAACATGACCTGTGCGCCACCGCGGACTGCACGGCTATCGAAAAGTCAGAAATGGTTAGGTAAGAACTCAGCTGCATTTCGGAACTCATTCAATAGCTTATTGCTTACCTTGATTGATTTGATTGTATTTCGAACTGTTTATTTTTTGGGGATTAAATGAAAATGAGAAGCTTCTTGAAATCGAGTAACTTAGCATGCGAGAAATGTTGCAACTCTCTTTTTCTCTCTCACACTCTGTTTCTCTCGCACTCTGTCTCTGTGTCTGTGTCTGTGTGTCTCTGACACCCCCCCTCCCACACACACACACACACACACCACAACCACCAGCGCTACCACAACCGCTACCATCAAAAACAACAACAGCTACAACCAAAGCATGTCTGTCATGACATTCAGATCGCTGATGGAATGCCGCAGTGTCCACAGACACACATACACACACACACTGCACGCACACGTTGTGTACTGGACACCACCATACCCACCAAAAACAAACTAGACCTGTTACTTGTGACATTCAGGTCGCTTGCTGGGCCGCGTGGCTCTGCCGGGTCACTTGACACACACACACACGCACGCACACACACGCACACACACACACACGGCCCCCCATACAAATACACACACACACATACAACCATACCCACCAAAAGCAAACCATGCCTGTCAATGATAATACGATATGATATTATATGATATGATATGGCATTCAGGTCGCTTGCTGGGCTGTGTGGCTCTGCCCAGTTTGTCATGCAGCAGAGGGGTCAGCGGCAGCGGCAGCAGCATTGAACTATCTGATACTGTAGCACAGCAACACACCGACATTAACCGCAACGAAGCGGTCAAGCCTAGCAGACACCGGTAAGGGGCAGAGTATACCTGCGCAGAGTCAGCGGCACAGACGACGCACTGCAGGTTATCCCAGCCCGCTACACGTTGCGTAAAAAGAAAACAGGCCAAGTACTCGTCATATAAATCCCTATCGCAGCATCAATAATATGCAGTGCGTCGTCTGTGCCGCTGACTGCGCAGGTATATTCTGCCCTTATGCAGTGTTTGCGTGAACCCCACATTTCCAGTGCTTGTTTTTCAAGTATTTGAAACACTGGAAACAAAATTGTCAACCTGTTTTGATTGGTCAACGGGGGTCCAGTCGACATACAAACTGCGTACTCCCAATGTTTTTGTGTTTTTTTTCCCCACCAAAATATTTCTTTTCGTCAAATTCCAATTATGAGCATGAACATGTTTTGCGTGAGAAGATCTATCACTGCTACAAATATCCTTTGAGGTATCAAGAAAATATTGCTTGACCTCACCAAGCTATGAGTATGATGTCATTGTTTGATATGAGGTCACAGCTTATTTTTTTTTAGTGCGCACTATACGTTTCTATTTCTTTCTCATCAGCATGGTTATAACTGTTTCCTGGACATGTAAACGTCGTTCATTTAAACTACCCACTTTCTCTCTGCTGCCAGGTATCGAAAGCACGCAGTAGTAACACCACCCGATCCTAAAGAAGTGGTTCTGCTGGGGGCGCGACGACTGAGGGCAGCCAGTGCGACACAGCCTTTAGCGCTGTTGTCTGGGTCGCCAGTGAGTGGGTCTGGGGGAGCCTTGTTTGGAGAGCTGGAGATGGCGCTGTTCAGAGAAGGGCTGCTGGAGTACCGAGACCCTCAGGCCAGTGTTCCTGTACTCAACATTGGGTACGGCTTCACTGACGAGGAGCTGAGGACTCTGAGCAAATCGACTTCTTCACTGCTCAAGGTATGTAATCATGACTGATTTACTCTTGTTATAGACACATTCCGGGTTGTTATGGGTTGCTTTGCCTTGTTACACCCCCGGTATAGGGGTGTGTATAGGTTTCACTGGATGTGTTTGTTTGTTTGTGTGTTTGTGTTCGCATATAGATCTCAAGAATGAACGGACCGATCGTCACCAAACTTGGTGAACAGGTTCTATACATTCCTGAGACGGTCCTTACAAAAATTGGGACCAGTCAAACACACGGTTAGGGAGTTATGGGTGGATTAAGATTAAGAGTGACATATTAATGGTCAAAGGGAAATAACCTTCTCAGTTGGTGGCAGTGAGAATGAGTGCAGTGAGAATGGTTATTTCCCTTTGACCAACGGGGGTGTTTTTCCTGCCTCGAAGGAATTTCTTGTTTTTCGATAGAAACACTGAGGTGAGCCACACTTGACATTGCAGGCTAGCCTCAGTGTTTCTATGGAAACAAGGGATATCAACTCTTGCAAAACCCACGAGAGCTTGAGTTATTGCCAAACATCGTCTGTGCGTGCCCAAACGTCGAACTGCACGAGTGAAAACATTACACGCACACCAAAACTGGGAGCATGTTCATGGTCATTTGATGGATCCAACGGTCGGTGGGTCAAGAGGCCGCGTTGCGGAATCAAGGGTAGGTACTCAGTCGGTACAAATCAGGGCTATGTCAAGTATGATAGAGGGGGGGGGGGGGGTCTCCAAAAATGAGGCAGGGGTCGCCCAGGCGCCTCGTGGGGTACAAGGGCGGGGTTTCGCCGGCCTGACCGTGAGAAAAGTTTAGATTTTAATGGTAATTTTTGGGTCTATCCTCGTGTCTGGAAACGAAATTGTCTCCAAAACCACCACAAAAAAAGAGGAGACGAGGTACATCAGGCGGCCAGGGAGAGGGGAGGGGGTGTGTTCCAAAACCCAGGCCACCCCCACCCCCCCCCCTCCCTCCCAGGTCCGGCCCTGCAAATGTTGATAGATCCATGGGTCTAATAAAGTTCAACGAGGACCAGGATCACAAGCACATCTCAGCACGCATTTGGATAATTATGTCGACCCTTGAAGTTTAATTTAACGACTCTTGAATAAAAGCAGTCTACAATGTCTACAACCCGTAATAGAAACATACACTCAGGATTCACACAAGGCACAGTAGCTAGACGGTCACAGGTCAATTGGTTTCAATATCAGGCTTATTTCACATGACGGCGGATGATCTTGCAATGCGCATGACATATTATAATTATGCAAGAACAACAACTCCAACACTAATACACTACACAAACTGTATTTGTCGTTTGCTGCCCGTGCAGAACAAGGCCAAGTGGTGCGACGAGTGTCGTGACGGGCTGGGGTACGACAAGTTCCTGGCAGCTCAGCTGTGCGGAGAGCACCTCATCGACGGTCTGCCCGCCTCCGTGTGGCTGGAGTGCGTAGAGCCCACCCTGTCCATCCTCATCACCCTCAACTCTCTCAGGCACCGCAGGTCCAACCTCAGCCTCAAGAAAGGTCAGTGATCCAGTGTTAAAGACCAGGTGCGCTTTGCCTAAGCATAACGTTCTGTATAACGTTAGCAAACTTTTTGTAGGTAACGCATAGTTTTGTCGTGGCGTTCGCGGTCGTTTGCAAACGCTTTGTAACGGACAAAGTGTTTGGGGTCAGCGAAGCGTAAGAATGGCGACTGCTCGCTGAAAAAGAGCAATGCAACAACATTATTTGTTTGTTTGTTTGTTTGCTTAACGCCCAGCCGACCACGAAGGGCCATATCAGGGCGGTGCTGCTTTGACATATAACGTGCGCCACACACAAGACAGAAGTCGCAGCACAGGCTTCATGTCTCACCCAGTCACATTATTCTGACACGGACCAACCAGTCCTAGCACTAACCCCATAATGCCAGACGCCAGGCGGAGCAGCCACTAGATTGCCAATTTTAAAGTCTCAGGTATGACCTGGCCGGGGTTCGAACCCACGACCTCCCGATCACGGGGCGGAAACAACATTATGCTCGCAACGTTCAGTAACATGCCTCAGTTGTCCACTATTATCTTATTCTCTCTTTTAAAAAGGACAATCCCGTTACGTGTAGGAAGTAATTATTATCTATCCGTCCTCATCTCCCTCACCTCACTCATGTACTTCAGGTCAAACCTCAGCCTTAAGAAAGGTCAGTGATCTTGTGTAAAAGGCCAGTCGTCCACTGATATTGATTCTGTCTTTTGAAAATGACAATCCTAGGTGTAAGAAGTATTTATATCTATCCGCCCGTTCAATCTCTAAGTGTCAAGAAAGGTTGTGTTTCATTTGGAGATATGTGAAGTCTTAAACTACAATACCAGCACCCACAGTAGCTTCAAAAATGATCAGGTCAATGTCAAATATATGTGGACCGTTTCCTGTCTCTCTGTCAACGTGAATTTGCTTGATCAACTTTATCTTTGTACATGTTCATTAGGTCTTCCAGAGACCCTGGACAGCAATCGCTCACGACACGGCGACTTTGAGTTCGGCCCGGTCGCCATCTTTCACCATCCCGGTCGTATCCAGCAGATGATGTTGCTGCGCGTGGAGTTTCTTAACGCTGCTGCTGCCCAACAAGGCGCAGACGTCAACCAGGTAGTTATCATGTGTTCTGGACGTCAACCAGGTAGTTATCATGTGTTCTGGACGTCAACCAGGTAGTTATCATGTGTTCTGGACGTCAACCAGGTAGTTATCATGTGTTCTGGACGTCAACCAGGTAGTTATCATGTGTTCTGGACGTCAACCAGGTAGTTATCATGTGTTCTGGACGTCAACCAGGTAGTTATCATGTGTTCTGGACGTCAACCAGGTAGTTATCATGTGTTCTGGACGTCAACCAGGTAGTTATCATGTGTTCTGGATGTCAACCAGGTAGTTATCATGTGTTCTGGACGTCAACCAGGTAGTTATCATGTGTTCTGGACGTCAACCAGGTAGTTATCATGTGTTCTGGACGTCAACCAGGTAGTTATCATGTGTTCTGGACCCGTATGTAAGAGTAGATGTTGGAGAATTTAGTTTGGGATAAACTATATCATTAATTTATCCTGGAACTTGACTCCTGAATACCAGCCCTGGAGTCTAAGTGTCTAGGCGAGAACAGACGTAACTCGAAAGAAGAATTACTCACACATTCCGTTCATATCCAGCAGTTGGAGACCAGAAGTGTGTAGTTCTGGCAAAATCAAATAACAACAATAATAATAGTAATAATAAATAGCTTTTCTGAAACGTAAGTTCCATGAATATCTCCAAGCGCTTTGCATTTGCTATTCCAAAACATGAAATAAAAACAAAGACACGAATAACATTGTACAAATCATGGAATTGTAGTTTGCTTGTTTGCCTGAGCAGCATACCGTGAAAGCAAACATAATGAATTTCGTATTCTGAACCAAGCACATTGGGCCGGGATATAGCTCAGTTGGTAGCGCGCTGGATTTGTATTCAGTTCGCCGCTGTCAGCGTGAGTTCGATCCCAGGTTCGGCGGAAATTTATTTCACAGAGTCAACTTTGTGTGCAGACTCTCTTCGGTGTCCGAACTCCCCCCCGTGTACACTACATTGGGTGTGCACGTTAAAGATCCCACGATTGACAAAAGGGTCTTTCCTGGCAAAAATTGCTTAGGCACAGTTAATAATTGTCTACCTATACCCGTGTGACTTGGAATAATAGGCCGTGAAAGGTAAATATGCGCCGAAATGGCTGCAATTACTGGCCGTATAAAATTTCATCTCACACGGCATCACTGCAGAGCGCCTAGAACTGTACCCACGGAATATGCGCGATATAAGCCTCATTGATTGATTGATTGATACCTTTCTACAAATCACCTGTACCTCATCGCTGTTCTTCCGTGTCACTTGACTCGGTCCCGCACAGCCTAAAAGGTTGGAGCGACATTTATTTCGTGTTTACCAATATTACCTTGCAATTTTGGATTGCTATCGTGATACCGTCTTCTTGTCATCTTCATATAACGTTCATAAAAGTAAGACGTAGCAAGTTACACACTTCTTGGGGGTGTTTCTCATTTGTCAGTGTATTGCATGCCTTCCTGTGGGTTTTGAAAAGATAAACTGTGTTCATTTTGATTCTAGCCACAAGCTTCTTTGAGGTTGTTTTTGTTTGCCACTGTAGCAACACATCATGTCTTCATGTGTGCTCATTTTAATTCTAACGTGTATACGTTATTAAGTCTGCAGATCACAACGGAAGGCGAAGCTACAACCGCCATCGTCGGTTCCGACAACCACAGTTCAATGACATCTTTGATGATGACACCGACAACTCCAATCACGATGCCCTGAACATTAGCAGAAACAACACCAACTGCAACAACCATAACAGTAACACGGGGACTGGTATGCACTGCAGGGGATCAGAAGGTGCCGGGGACGCTGAAGCCAGTGGAAATACCGTCATGGATTGTCTTAGCTTTCAGGGAGACAATGTCTTCATTCGGCTCGAAAATCAGGATTCTAGTTTCGACGGTACTGATGGAATTTGGTCACAAGAATGGCAGCCTTGGACAGACAGACACGAAAGAATAATGAGGGTGATGACAATCCCCAGGTTAGTGCGAGCTTCGAATGAAAAACATACTGTGGTCAAGAAAGAACATGAACATATGCGCATGAGACTAGAAAGAGTCAGACAAAACCTCCAAGAAAAACTTCACGGTCTGTTGCACAGGTCTAGAACGTTGGCCCAAGATGGGGATATTGTGGATCAAACCTGCAACGCAGAATCTTCAGAAGATGTCAATAATGTCGCAGCAGAAGGCCATCTCAACAAGAACGGCAACGCCAGGCCCACAGTGACACAATCAGCCTTTTCTGCAGTGGGAGCGCTGGTAACGGCGTCTTGTGCAGTAATGCTCAGTGCTGCTGTGCCAAACAGCGTTGAACCTCCCCCCATGGAACCTCCGCCACTCACAGCAATCACTGAGGAGGCTTCTCAATCATCATCAGCCGAGGAGCTATCGCCTCTAATACCAGTCGCACACCGCGAAGAGGCAGGACTTGTGAATGTCCCCCGAGCTACAGGCCACGGTCGTTTTCGCGAGAAAGCATCATCGGTGTCCAGCGTGAAATCCTCGTCTGAATCACCTTGCAGCAGAGGGGGGCCAGTGGAGTGTGCTTCAGCTCCGCTGGTGTCGATGAAACATGGGGACAAGGTGCAGGGCGTCAGATGCGAGGTCATCATTGTGAAGGAAACTGAGGAAGAAAGGGCGGAGGGGGAGGAAGAAAGAGCGGAGGGGGAGGAGGAGGAGGAGGAAGAGGAGATGCATGTTGATGCAGGTGACAACGAATTTAAACGGGTAAGTATGGAGCTATCTTGTACACCTGTCTTCTGTGTGTGCATAGGGTCATTTCGAGTCTGGTCTCCAAAAGATCTACTTTCCTGGTTTTTAGATCGAATGAGACTGTCCAGTGTGACCACCCAGTGCAGGACAATGACTTAGATCATAAATGACAATGAAGTAGTCCCATTGGTCTCTTGTTGACTTGTGATTTCCTCAACAGAAAATGCGAAGTATTCGGTTTACCATATACAACGGTTTTGGTCAGTAAATTCAAAACAACTTTCATTCATGTCTGGCTTTTCTTCTACTTTCAGCTTGTCCCAGAATCCACATCACCTGCAGGCATTAACGAAGCAGAGCATGCAACCCCTTCTACCAACACCTCCACCACAACCACCACCAACACCCAACCCCAAACATCCACCCCAACTACCTCCACAACCACCACACCAACCCAGATCACCACCAACCAGCCAGTGGACGTACTTGCTCTGGGCGACTACACGCTGTGGTCACTCCTGCCTGGTCATCGTGTCCACTACATCCAGGCCCGCCCCTCCCAAATGACCCAGGGCGGAGGGGCGGCGTCCGGTAGTTCCTTCCGCACTACGTCCACTAGGCACCAGTTCCTCGCCTACTCTCGCAACTTCGCACAGCGGGCGCGAAGCGCGTGGTCTAGGTGGCGCTTCAAGGCGTCTCGTGTGCGTGGTGGCATGCGTTCTTTAGGGGCAGAATAGAGAGAACCAAGAATGGGCAGTATGGGATATCTTGCCCGTTAGCTTTCGCGGTTTGGGTTGAGATGATACTAAATGCAAATCTGAAAAATCACCAAAGAAATACCTTCCAAAATACTGGAGGTTTGGGAAAATTACTCCCGCCAAACCGATGCTACTGGCTTTTAAATGGCAGACGAAAAGTGCGGAAAATGTTAATGTCAATGAATATGCGGACCATTATATGCTAATGTTGCTGTTTTGAAATGGGAATTTCTTCTCGCGCGCGTGGTGCCATGCGTACTTTAGGGGCAGAATAGACGAGTACCAAGACATGGGACTAGAATATTTCCTGCACATTAGCTTTCGTGGTTTGGGTTGAGGTGATACTAAATGTAAATCTGAAAAATCACCAAGGAAATACTTTCCAAAATGCTGGAGGCGGGGGAAAATTACTCGCGCCAAACTGATGCTATTTACTGGTTTTGAAGAGCAGACGAAAAGTGCGGAAAATGTTAATGTCAATGAATATGCGGACGGCATTTAATGCAAAATGTTGCTGTTATGAAATGGGATTTTCTGCAAGTATTACAATCTTGCACTTTATGGATAATATACCAGTGGGGGTTTTACATCCGTCTGTTGCCGCGTTTCCAGATTTTCAGTGTAGAACAGCGTGTGGCAGGCTCATTTGCTCTTTAGCTCAGTGTTGGGATCTCTGGTTGGAAAAGGTTGGAAAAATCAGTCTTTCTTTCAACATTTTAGCTATTTCTCTTAAATATGATGGCACCAGGTTTGACATATCCCTCTACCTTCTAAATACGTAAGTTGATCAATTGATAAAGATAAAAAAAGTGACTTCATACATATAATCTTTTAACAATGTCCTTCCACGAAAACAGAAACTGTCACACATTTCCGTGAAAACAACTTGAATTCTCACTTTGTTAGAAACAGGTAAAACTCATCGTACTATTTGGTTGCACTTTTTAATAAAAGACAAAAAAGCAGATGGCACTGCTGTTATAAGTATAATATTCCACAAGATGCAGGTCATCTGTACATTTTCCTTCCTTCTTTAACAACCCTTTAACTTCATACACCTAGTTGTTTGGATTACATAAATTGAAAGACTGTTCACTGTATGGCAAAATTCATGGCACTGTATGGCAAAATCCATGGCACTGTATGGCAAAATCCATGGCACTGTATGGCAAAATCCATGGCACTGTATGGCAAAATCCATGGCACTGTATGGCAAAATTCATGGCACTGTATGGCAAAATTCATGGCACTGTATAACAAAATTCATGGCAAAATTCATGGCACTGTATAGCAGAATTCATGGCACTGCATGGCAAAATTCATGGCACTGTATTGCAAAATGCATGGCACTGTATTGCAAAATGCATGGCACTGCATGGCAAATTCATGGCAAAATGTCAGATGTTCAGGTCAATGTTAGAGGCAAGCGAATGACATTTCTGGACAAAGGTCTCATTAACTGATGTAATACCTTGGTCACACGGATGATAATAGAGCACCCATTATTATTAGAATAAATAACAAAGATCTAATTCATACTGATGCATAATAACATTTCCCGTCTGTCAGTTGCCTACGACTAAATGTTAAGGAATATGGTTTGGCTATGTTACACGGGAACTGTGCACGTTCGGTTGCTGCTTGCAGTTGTTTGTGTGTGTATTGTGATACAGTTTACAACATGAGATGAAGCATTACACAAAATATCACTAAAAATGGAAGGGAATAAACGGCAACGATAAAAAACGACCAGGTCTGTCTTTTGCGCAGTCAGGGTGCGGCTGAGTGTGTGTGTGTGTGTGTGTGTGTGTGTGTGTGTGTGTGTGTGTGTGTGTGTGTTGATACAGCAAAATAGTATGCTTAGTACCGTGTGTTGCTGTTGTTGTTGCTTTTGTTGTTGTTAGTTTTGTTGTTCTTGTTGGTAGTGGTGGAGGTGGTGTGTGTATGTTGTTGGTGTGTGTGTCACAGGCACTCGTCACGAGCTCGGCGGGATCGAAGTGGGCGGGGCCTGACGCGCTCTCAAGACTATCACTATTACTGTAGTGGAGACGACCGTCCATCAAGTGACATCTAAGACATTAGCCCCGCCCACCTCGTGTCGAGTGCCTGTGCCTGTGGTGTGTGTGTGTGTGTGTGGCAAGACAATAGCTTTGCCGATCCCGCTGATCGCTTGAAGTGACAAGCCAGTATAGCATCCTTGGCACCACTAAAGTGCTCTGTTTTAAATTCTTTACTCTCTCTCTCTTCCAGTAATAGAGTCCTCCCTTCAAACAGCTTCACGATGTAAATAACTGGTGTAGTGCTTATGCTATGCTTGTCCATCCAATAAAAACTAAAAGTATGGTAATTGCAACCAGACAAAAACACCAGATTTCTCCACTCAAACTAAATCTTACTATTGGTACGTAATCAATTGAACAAGTTCAACAGCATCGCGTTTTGGGGGTAAAAGTTATCAGGGCCGGACTAGGTAAGTATACTAGGGGGGGGGGGGGGGGGGGGCGGGGTTACAGATGGGGGTCTAGGGGGCGAAGCCCCTTGGTGGGGGTCCAGTGGGCAAAGCCCCCTTGGTGGGGGAAGCTGAACGTTTTTTGATGTTTCTGGAGGGAAAGGAAGCCTCTCTTTGAACGAAAAAGGTAAATTCGTCAGCAAATTTGCATGAAAAAAAAAATGCGTTTGGGAGGTACATACTTAAGCCAGGGGGGGGGGGGGGTTACGCAACCCCTGTAACCTCCCCCCCCCCTCTAGTCCGGCCCTGATTATTGATTGTGAATTCAAGTGGCAGGCACAATTACAGAATATTTGCAAGAAAGTAGCCAAGAACGTTTTCCTCCTATCCAAGTTAAAGCAATTTACGGACAGAAAGACTAGAACTTCTGATAAGGCGCTTTATAAATGCCCGTTATTGTTATTATTATTATTATAAATGTTCCACCATGCTCATGTAATGCCCCTCTCTCTCTCTCTCTCTCTCTCTCTCTCTCTCTCTCTCTCTCTCTCTTTCTGAGGGAGAGAAACCTGTAGATATGCTGGAACCCACGGCACCATCAGAGTTCTCTCTCTTTAATTCAACCACACAAGATTTGGTTACTGTTTGCGCTCATTCAAATACACACACACACACACACACACACACACACACACACACACACACAACCAACAATAACATATTTATAACAATTTGAATAACTTTTTTTTTAAATGTAAAAATTCAAGAAAGATTTCAAGTTCGCTCCACAAAACATGTGATGGGACACATTCTTGCTATGTACTGGTAATTTATGTTACGTTTCACATATGCAGTGATGTAACGTTATTTTAGGAAGAATTGTGCACTGCAAAACCGCAGCGTATAAGCGTTGATCAGCGTTCTTGTGGAGAAAAGATTTTTTTTAAATTCCTTCTCTGGTGCTGAAGATCAGAACGCGAATAGGCCTACGTCATATGTCTTACAGAATAATATTAAGAGCGCGCGTAGAGTGCATACAGAGTGCACGAAGGTGAACCAAGAACGGGTAAACAGAGAAGACGAAAAAAAGAAACCACAAGCAAACAAGCAAAAATACAAATAACTGGACTTTGGCCTACAAATCATTCTCACTGAACTGACAGAACAGCAGACAGATGTGCGACCACTGGTTTGGTTTCTCGCCAAATAAATTCAGCTTTTGTTTTCAGTTTTACTTCAATCAGCAGATATCGTCAGAAGTTTATCAGACGCTGATGAAAATTGTTGCCAGAAATAGGCTCGCTACGACTTACAAAGTGCACTGTTTGCTTTTTCACCTGGTTTTAAACTTTGTGTACTAAAATGTGCGCACGGTGAGTTTGTGTGGTTTGTTTGTTTATTTGTTTGAATAGGCTATTTGTTTCTTTGTGTGTGTGTGTCTGTGTCTGTGTCTGTGTGTGTATGTGAGTGTGCTTGTGCGTGTGTTTGTTTGGAATTGTGTACAGAATAATTTATTTATGTATGTTTTTGTGAGACGCTTTGAACTGTTTTAGGTTTTGTGCCATATAAATATCTTCATTCTCTTCTTCTACTTCTTCTTCTACTTCTTCTTCTTCTACTTCTTCTTCTACCTCTTCTACTTCTTCTTCTTCTACTTCTTCTTCTTCTGCACACACTCCATATCCTTGTGACAAGCATGAAGGGCCCATGAATACTTCCTTGTGAGAAGCGTTTAGATGGCGCTGTCTCGAGGCCTCTCACGCTCTACAACCTTGTCACAAGTAGACATTTTTACATTTAGTCAAGTTTTGACTAAATGTTTTAACGTAGAGGGGGGAATCGAGACGAGGGTCGTGGTGTATGTGCGTGTGTGTGTGTGTGTGTGTGTCTGTCTGTCTGTCTGTGTGTGTGTAGAGCGATGCAGACTAAACTACTGGACCGATCTTTATTAAATTTTACATGAGAGTTTCTGAGCATGAAATCCCCATACCTTTTTTTCATTGTTTTGATAAATGTCTTTGATGACGTCATATCCGGCTTTTCGTGAAAGTTGAGGCGGCACTGTCACGCCCTCATTTTTCAATAAAATTGGTTGATATTTTGGTCGGGTAATGTTCGACGAAGCCCGGACTTCGGTATTGCATTTCAGCGTGGTGGCTTAAAAATTAATTAATGACTTTGGTCATTAAAAATCTGAAAATTGTAAAAAAAATATCTTTTTTATAAAACGATCCAAATTTACGTTTATCTTATTCTCCATCATTTGCTGATTCCAAAAACATATAAATATGTTATATTCGGATTAAAAACAAGCTCTGAAAATTAAATATATAAAAATTATTATCAAAATTAAATTTTCCAAATCAATTTAAAAACACTTTCATCTTATTCCTTGTCGGTTCCTGATTCCAAAAACATATAGATATGATATGTTTGGATTAAAAACACGCTCAGAAAGTTAAAACGAAGAGAGGTACAGAAAAGCGTGCTATCCTTCCCAGCGCAACTACTACCCCGCTCTTCTTGTCAATTTCACTGCCTATGCCGTGAGCGGTGGACTGACGATGCTACGAGTATACGGTCTTGCTGCGTTGCATTGCGTTCAGTTTCATTCTGTGAGTTCGACAGCTACTTGACTAAATGTTGTATTTTTGCCTTACGCGACTTGTTATTTTTATCCTCGACAGTCTGAGAAACGTGGTTCTTTCCGTCTGCGATCTGCCTCTGGAATAACACCCCCCAAGAGGCTGATTCCATAGACCTATATTCTTGGGGGATGTTATTCCAGAGGCAGATCGCAGACGGAAAGAACCACGTTTTGTGGGAGTCGGTTCGGGACTGGGGAACCTGTAGTCTGGTGGTGTGCCCCCTGCAGATTGTATGCATCAATAAGCATGATCTGGCCTGTAAGGATGTAGAGCGTCAGACATCAATGTGCATGATCTGGCCTGTAAGGATGTAGAGCGTCAGACATCAATGTGCATGATCTGGCCTGTAAGGATGTAGAGCGTCAGACATCAATGTGCATGATCTGGCCTGTAAGGATGTAGAGCGTCAGACATCAATGTGCATGATCTGGCCTGTAAGGATGTAGAGCGTCAGACATCAATGTGCATGGTCTGGCCTGTAAGGATGTAGAGCGTCAGACATCAATGTGCATGGTCTGGCCTGTAAGGATGTAGAGCGTCAGACATCAATGTGCATGGTCTGGTCTGTAAGGATGTAGAGCGTCAGACATCAATGTGCATGATCTGGCCTGTAACGATGTAGAGCGTCAGACATCAATGTGCATGATCTGGCCTGTAAGGATGTAGAGCGTCAGACATCAATGTGCATGATCTGGCCTGTAAGGATGTAGAGCGTCAGACATCAATGTGCATGATCTGGCCTGTAAGGATGTAGAGCGTCAGACATCAATGTGCATGGTCTGGTCTGTAAGGATGTAGAGCGTCAGACATCAATGTGCATGGTCTGGCCTGTAAGGATGTAGAGCGTCAGACATCAATGTGCATGATCTGGCCTGTAAGGATGTAGAGCGTCAGACATCAATGTGCATGATCTGGCCTGTAAGGATGTAGAGCGTCAGACATCAATGTGCATGGTCTGGCCTGTAAGGATGTAGAGCGTCAGACATCAATGTGCATGGTCTGGTCTGTAAGGATGTAGAGCGTCAGACATCAATGTGCATGGTCTGGTCTGTAAGGATGTAGAGCGTCAGACATCAATGTGCATGGTCTGGTCTGTAAGGATGTAGAGCGTCAGACATCAATGTGCATGGTCTGGTCTGTAAGGATGTAGAGCGTCAGACATCAATGTGCATGGTCTGGTCTGTAAGGATGTAGAGCGTCAGACATCAATGTGCATGGTCTGGCCTGTAAGGATGTAGAGCGTCAGACATCAATGTGCATGGTCTGGTCTGTAAGGATGTAGAGCGTCAGACATCAATGTGCATGATCTGGCCTGTAAGGATGTAGAGCGTCAGACATCAATGTGCATGATCTGGCCTGTAAGGATGTAGAGCGTCAGACATCAATGTGCATGATCTGGCCTGTAAGGATGTAGAGCGTCAGACATCAATGTGCATGGTCTGGCCTGTAAGGATGTAGAGCGTCAGACATCAATGTGCATGGTCTGGTCTGTAAGGATGTAGAGCGTCAGACATCAATGTGCATGGTCTGGCCTGTAAGGATGTAGAGCGTCAGACATCAATGTGCATGGTCTGGCCTGTAAGGATGTAGAGCGTCAGACATCAATGTGCATGGTCTGGCCTGTAAGGATGTAGAGCGTCAGACATCAATGTGCATGGTCTGGCCTGTAAGGATGTAGAGCGTCAGACATCAATGTGCATGGTCTGGTCTGTAAGGATGTAGAGCGTCAGACATCAATGTGCATGGTCTGGTCTGTAAGGATGTAGAGCGTCAGACATCAATGTGCATGGTCTGGTCTGTAAGGATGTAGAGCGTCAGACATCAATGTGCATGGTCTGGTCTGTAAGGATGTAGAACGTCAGACATCAATGTGCATGGTCTGGTCTGTAAGGATGTAGAGCGTCAGACATCAATGTGCATGGTCTGGTCTGTAAGGATGTAGAGCGTCAGACATCAATGTGCATGGTCTGGTCTGTAAGGATGTAGAGCGTCAGACATCAATGTGCATGGTCTGGTCTGTAAGGATGTAGAGCGTCAGACATCAATGTGCATGGTCTGGTCTGTAAGGATGTAGAGCGTCAGACATCAATGTGCATGGTCTGGTCTGTAAGGATGTAGAGCGTCAGACATCAATGTGCATGGTCTGGTCTGTAAGGATGTAGAGCGTCAGACATCAATGTGCATGATCTGGCCTGTAACGATGTAGAGCGTCAGACATCAATGTGCATGATCTGGCCTGTAAGGATGTAGAGCGTCAGACATCAATGTGCATGATCTGGCCTGTAAGGATGTAGAGCGTCAGACATCAATGTGCATGGTCTGGTCCTGTAAGGATGTAGAGCGTCAGACATCAATGTGCATGATCTGGCCTGTAAGGATGTAGAGCGTCAGACATCAATGTGCATGATCTGGCCTGTAAGGATGTAGAGCGTCAGACATCAATGTGCATGGTCTGGCCTGTAAGGATGTAGAGCGTCAGACATCAATGTGCATGGTCTGGCCTGTAAGGATGTAGAGCGTCAGACATCAATGTGCATGGTCTGGTCTGTAAGGATGTAGAGCGTCAGACATCAATGTGCATGGTCTGGTCTGTAAGGATGTAGAGCGTCAGACATCAATGTGCATGGTCTGGTCTGTAAGGATGTAGAGCGTCAGACATCAATGTGCATGGTCTGGTCTGTAAGGATGTAGAACGTCAGACATCAATGTGCATGGTCTGGTCTGTAAGGATGTAGAGCGTCAGACATCAATGTGCATGGTCTGGTCTGTAAGGATGTAGAGCGTCAGACATCAATGTGCATGGTCTGGTCTGTAAGGATGTAGAGCGTCAGACATCAATGTGCATGGTCTGGTCTGTAAGGATGTAGAGCGTCAGACATCAATGTGCATGGTCTGGTCTGTAAGGATGTAGAGCGTCAGACATCAATGTGCATGGTCTGGTCTGTAAGGATGTAGAGCGTCAGACATCAATGTGCATGGTCTGGTCTGTAAGGATGTAGAGCGTCAGACATCAATGTGCATGGTCTGGTCTGTAAGGATGTAGAGCGTCAGACATCAATGTGCATGATCTGGCCTGTAAGGATGTAGAGCGTCAGACATCAATGTGCATGATCTGGCCTGTAAGGATGTAGAGCGTCAGACATCAATGTGCATGATCTGGCCTGTAAGGATGTAGAGCGTCAGACATCAATGTGCATGATCTGGCCTGTAAGGATGTAGAGCGTCAGACATCAATGTGCATGATCTGGTCTGTAAGGATGTAGAGCGTCAGACATCAATGTGCATGGTCTGGTCTGTAAGGATGTAGAGCGTCAGACATCAATGTGCATGATCTGGTCTGTAAGGATGTAGAGCGTCAGACATCAATGTGCATGGTCTGGTCTGTAAGGATGTAGAGCGTCAGACATCAATGTGCATGGTCTGGTCTGTAAGGATGTAGAGCGTCAGACATCAATGTGCATGGTCTGGTCTGTAAGGATGTAGAGCGTCAGACGTCTCGAGAGATGTGCCCCCTGCAGATTGTATGCATCAATGTGCATGATCTGGCCTGTAAGGATGTAGAGCGTGAGACGTCTCGAGAGAGCCCCATCTGAACCCTTCTCACAAGCATAAAGGGCCAGTGAATACTTCCTTGTGAGAAGCAAATAAAGTGTGTGTCACGGGTGACTTTTTCTTCTTCTTCTTTTTCTTCTTCTTCTGCTACTTCTTCTTCGGGTTATTATTATAATACGAATAATGACGTCACGTAAACATTTTGTCGCTCCTTCTGCCTGTCCTCCAGGAACTGACAAAGTATTTCGACAACGGCGAAGTTTGTCTCGGGGAATTCGTCATTATCAGCAAGAGAAAACTACTGATAGACCCAGGTCATCGCTAGGCTGTGCATGTATCGGTATCGTATGTCGTTAAACTGAGCCCAACACAACTTGCTACATCGAATCAACCACACTAGTCCTCACGCTCACTCCATCCACTATTGAAGAAAAAAGAAAACACGGATAGACAACACAAAATAAATCCTTCCCAACTGATGCTATCAAAAAGCCATCTAGGCACTCCTCCCCCCCTCCCCCCCCCCCCCCCGCCCCCCACCGACACCGCTCCTTTCCTGCGATTCGGGCCATGCAACCCAAATTCGACTAAAACGCGATGAAAACAGCATGAGGCCAAAAGCTTGGCACTTTGTGAAAAGGGCTTTATCCTTACGAACGAAATTGCTGATAGGGCCAATCATAGAAACTACAGTGTCCGCTGAAAAATCCGTTGTAATGATCTCAAGTTTCACCATCGCATTTGATACATACCCCCAGGTGTTTCCCCGTCAAATGAAAGAGCTACACTTATTTGAGGTAGAAATGTATGTCACTTTCTTGCAAGTGAAAGAAATTCTTGGTGAAATTCGATAGATTTTACCCCAAAATTCGATTCCTTCGAGAACGTGAACCAAATGGTTACGTCACTTGAAATCAGAAATGAAGGATTTTGCGATGAAGCAAATTTTAAAGTTAAAATGCCTTTTCTTCTTCTTTTTTTCTCTCTTTTTTTTTTAACAAATGACTATACGAGTTTAATGTACCAAAGATCGAGCATCAGTAGACGGGAGGGGGGATATTAGTCAATGTGGAGTTTATACGCGATCAACAAAGCCGAACGCGAAAGGTGGGCTCAGGCGAAAACTGAGATCCTTACACCGGACTGCAGCTGGTTTGATGGTAAGAGTGAGGCGGAGTACTCTTTGAGAAGCGACAACCGTACGCATCTGTTTTCAGCTTCTGCTGGTATCTTGTTTCGTTGAATCCTATACTATAAGTAACTGCGTTCTACTCAGTTTGTCTTATGAACCCTGATCTCTCAGAGAGAGAGAATTGAATTGAATTGAACTTTATTTAAGTAACAAGGATTAAGATTTAAGGCTACGCCTTTTCTTACAATCTGTCCTTGGGACGCATAGACACACAATTATATAATTAAAAAATTAAAAATTAAAAAGTTAAAAAGTTAACCAACAAAAGGAGGTCGGAAAACTTCAGCACGTGATAATAAAGATGACGATGATGATGATGATGACGATGATGATGATGATGATAATGATGATGATGAAGATGAGGCATGAAGAGCATACATAATTATGTGGTTATTCATAAAATCAAATGCATACTATGCAGGTAATTATAAATACAAGCTGGTAGCAATCGAACATGTAGCAATAGTACAACAAAAATATGTTCAGAACATACAATGCACAGCATATCTTTGACGTAATACTAAGTGTGGTAAATCAAAAGGCGTTAAACTACTCAGACATTAAGTGGTTTTTAACACATATTTAACACTTTTTAATGTCTTTAAGTGCTTAAAGGATGATGGAAGCGAATTCCAAACTGAAGTACCCGAAAAAGCAAGACTGGTCTTATACAGGTCAATTCGTGGAATCGGTGGGATTAAGTTGACCGACCCATATCTGTAGGTAGCTTTATTAAATAATGATGTAATGTAAATCGGCACTTTACCGTGATACAATTTATGCATGCAAATGGCTTTGTTTAACTTGAGATGCTTTTCCAGTGGAAGAAAGTTAAGCATTTTTAATTTCATATCTGTTGAGGCATTATCCTTTACGATGAGTTTGGCCGAGCGACGATAGAGAGAGTCTAACTTTTTCAAGTGGACATCACGCTGCTTCTTTTCACCTGCTAGTATTCCGCGCGCTCTGAAATCCGAACGTTCGTTTTTACATTTAGCCAAGTCAGTTTTGACTAAATGTTTTAACATAGAGGGGGAATCGAGACGAGGGTCGTGGTGTATGTATGTGTGTGTGTGTGTGTGTGTGTGTGTGTGTGTGTGTGTGTGTGTGTGTGTGTGTGTGTGTGTGTGTGTGTGTGTGTAGAGCGATTCAGAGTAAACTACTGGACCTATCTTCATGAAACTTGACATGAGAGTTCATGGGAATGATATCCCCAGATGTTTTTTTTCATTTTTTCGATAAATGTCTTTGATGACGTCATATCCGGCTTTTTGTAAAAGTCGAGGCGGCACTGTCACACCCTCATTTTTCAATGAAATTGATTAAAAGGATGGCCAAGCAATCTTCGACAAAGGCCGGACTTTGGTATTGCATTTCAGCTTGGAGGCTTATTTGGTCATTAAAAATCTGAAAATTGTAATTAAAATAATTTTTTTATAAAACGATCCAAAAACAATTTCGTTTTATTCTTCATCATTTTCTGATTCCAAAAAAATGAAATATGTTATATTCCGATTAAAAACAAGCTCTGAAAATTAAAAATATGAACATTATGATTAAAATTAACTGTTCGAAATCGATTTTAAAACAATTTCATCTTATTCCTTATCGGTTCCTGATTCCAAAAACATAAAAGATATGATATGTTTGGATTAAAAACAAGCTCAGAAAGTTAAAAAGAATAGAGATACGGAAAAGCGTGCTATCCTGCTCAACGCAACCACTACTGCACTATTCTACATTGTCAATGTCACTGCCTTTGCCACGAGCGGTGTACTGACGATGCTACGAGTATACGGACTTGCTGAGAAAATGCAGTGCGTTCAGTTTTATTCTGTGAGTTCGACAGCTTGACTAAATGTATTTTCGCCTTACGCGACTTGTTGTGAGTTCTGACAGACTTTCAAGAACGAGACCGAGAGTAATAATCACGTCATTTCTCGCTTGCGTCACACTTGATAAAGTGTGGCACGTGTATTTTATCACCACGGAGTGTGCCGTCAGGCAAACTTACACGCCCAGAACAGATTGTGCTCTCCATAAAGGAGGCAGAGAGACAAATAATCCCACCCGTGCAACCTTACAGAAATAGTAAAAGTGGCAGCAGGTTACACAATGGCTGCTTCGACAAACATACAGACCACACCAAAATCTATATAGGGCCTCCACAAAAAGCGAACAAACAAATAAACAAACACAGACTAAGACATTAAGTATGTTAATTAAGTAGAATGATGTGCAACGCCAAGGCACTGCATACCCCAGCGAAAGACAAACCTCTCCCTCTCCCTCTCCCTCTCTCTCTCTTTCTCTCTCTCTCTCTCTCGTCTCTCTCTCTCTCTCTCTCTCTCACACACACACACACACACACACACACACGCATACACGCACACACACACAAACACACATACACGTATGCACACACACACACACCACACACACACGAGTACAGGCTCATGCACGCGTGCGCGCACACACACACACACAAATACACACACACACACACACCCCACACACACTCACACACACACGAGTACAGACTCATGCACGCGTGCACACACCCACAGATACACACACACACACACACAAATACACACACACACACACACACCACACACACTCACGAGTACAGACTCATGCACGCGTGCGCACACACAAATACACACACACACACACACACCACACACACACTCACACACACACACACACACACACACACATACAAATACACACACACACACACACACCACACGAGTACAGACTCGTGCACGCGTGCGCACACACAAATACACACACACACACACACACACACACACACCACACACACACTCACACACACACGAGTACAGACTCATGCACGCGTGCGCACACACACACAAATACACACACACACACACACACACACACACACACACACACACACACACACACACACACAAACAGTAACACTAACACATGTGCACAAAATGAACACAAACACACACACCGCGCGAGAGAGAAAGACTACAGGGAGGCATGACGTCATGATGCATTAATTGACGTCAAAGACTTTCGACCGTGACGTATTCTTCTTACGCGAGCTTTATCCATAGACTTGGAAACTACGGAATTTCTACCCGTCCAAAGCGGCCTTGGGTGGCGTTTGCTCAAAAAATGGGGGCGCCAATTTTACCCACCGTATTTTTGTTAGTATGGTCCCAATTTTTGGTGAACTTCCATCTCCAACTGTGGCCCATTTTCGGGCACAAAGAATCCTTCTTTATCATGTATTATTCGGTATGCACATTTCTCAAATCGATTACAGTATAGCGTTCACGGGATACCTCCAGCTTCGCTGGGATTATGATTAAAATTAAATTTCCGAAATCGATTTAAAAACAATTTCATCTTATTCCTTGTCGGTTCCTGATTCCAAAAACATATAGATATATGTTTGGATTAAAAACACGTTCAGAGAGTTAAAAAGAATAGAGATATAGAAAAGCGTGCTATCCTCCTCAGCGCAACCGCTACCGCGCTTTTCTGGATTGTTAATTTCACTGCCTTTGCCACGAGCGGTGGACAGACGATGCTACGAGTGTACGGTCTTGCGGAAAAAATGCAATGCGTTCAGTTTCATTTTGTGGGTTCGACAGCTTGACTAAATGTTGTATTTTCGCCTTACGCGACTTGTTTTTGTCTCCGTTGTTGCATTTTCAATGTGGTATAAAATGATAAAAGACGCCAAGTGCTCAGTCGAGGGGTCTTCACTGCTGCTCTTGGCAGATTAAAGATAGACAAATACAAATGTACACGGAAGTTAAAGGAATAATGCCTGGACCTCGGCCTATTTTCAGAGTTTTTTCCATTTTGGAATTCTCATGCCTGCTCAGTAAACACAACCCTTTCGCACATAACCCTTGTACAACCCTCGCCCTCCCACCCGTACAGTGTAACGCACAGAGACAGCAGTAGACCAGCCACACACTCGCACTCACATAGCTGACTGACTGATAAGTTGTCTGGCTCCTCGCTTCAAGTCTCGCTACGCTGCAGACGGGGCCAGAGACCGTAGAATACACCACAGTGTCTGAACAGAGCTTACTTCGCGTTTCAGTGATTCTGTGTGCGGCGGAAGGGTTCTCCTGTGTCGTATATTTGAACTTTAGCCTCATGCTTGTTTTTGTGTGTTTTGTTTTTCTGTTTTTTCGAGAGTCTTCATTTTAGACATATCGTCCGTGAGATCATGTGCCGGTGTCATCACTTACTTTGGGAAGTGTTGAAGTGTGAGACAGTTTTGACTGTGATGGCAGGTAGGAAATGTTGACAGGTGAGAATGAGATAATTTGTGTAGAAAAGAAAGAATGAAAAAAAGAAGTGAAGGAGACATCGCAAACGGTGAAAAGAAAAGATCAGAGACAAAATTCAGGTACGTGGCTGCGAGACGGAATTCTAATGCCAAGCAATTAAAAATTGTGGAGTTTTCATAATCTTCTCTGAATTATTTTTATATTCGAGTGTTAAATTCATCAGAACTAATGCAAACAAATTAAAGGCACAGTAAGCCTCCCGTAAACCATCACAGAGCTCCCCGAACGTCTAAATACAGTACAAGCATACTTCCATTTGAACGCTCACCGAACGGGAACATCCTGGCTCACGCCGTAGACGGTGGCAAGCCTAGTTTGTTCCACCGCAGGAACAACACCCAATTCGTTCCCCCGCACGCGGAAGCAAAATTGTTATCTCGCAAAGGAATTGCCCTGTGAAGGTACGTTGTGGCAAATCACATTATCAAGTATAGATATTCTGAAGCAGAATTGCCTAGGCTATATGTATAATATATAACTTATGTCTTGTTGTGTACTCGTGAACAGTGGCGTTCGATTTTCTGCCGAAGTCCGTGAAAATTATACAGAGAGGTCTCAATTTCGTACAAATTAACCTAGAACTACCATTTAAAGCACTATTTTAATACTCACAGTTTAATCTTCGATACCTTGCAGCCTTGTATGCGCGTTTTTGGGCACCAGCATCGTGGATAAGCTGCTCTAATCTAGCGTTATTTTGTGGTACTCGATTCTCAGTGGGTAAGGTCCCCCGCAGACACCAGGTAAGGTCCCCCGCATTTTTGCCGGAGTGCCTACTACGCCCCCCCGCACATGCGCGCTGAAAAAGCACATCATGCACAGCAAAACTGACCCGTTTGAAGCGTTTTTATTTGACAGATGGAGACCAGCGACCACACGCTATCTGCCGGGGAGGTGTCTGGGGAAGTAATCGACAGCTACCTAGACATCAGTAGTGAGGTGACTATAGGTGAGACAGTCCCTTTACAGACTTCTACACCGAAGAAGGTTGGTCTCCTCCATTTGTGTGACGAATGCGGATCAGCATACAAACACAAGCGAACATTGGACAATCACAAACGTGAGAAACATGGCAACGAATCTCGTTTTGTATGCATAGTTTGTGACAAGAGGTTTGGGCGACAGGTAGATTACCAGTCTCATATGAACAAGCATGCAGGCACCAAACCTTTCCAGTGTGGTGTTTGCAAAAAATCGTACGCACACAAACGCAGTCTGGACAAGCATATATGTCTGGGTGAAAAGCCGGGGTTTTAGTGCCAAACCTGTCAAAAGTCGTTCATGAGAAGAAAGTATCTTCGTGACCACCAAATCACCCACTCTACTGGCTACGCTTATTTATGCAATGCGTGCATGAAGCGGTATAAGCATCGCTCTGGTCTTGCCAGGCATAGGCGTCGGGCTCAACAAGATGGAAACTGCATATTTAACATCGCTGTAACACATATAGGCTACTATAATGCCTACATTCACACACTTGCAGAGGAACAACTTCTTTTAATTTCCATAACATTCAAGAATAAGTGTGCTCGACAGTTTTATATGACACGCAGTTAATCAGGTTTGTTTTGTTTATGACCACAAAAAAAAAGAAAAAAGAGAGTTGAGTGCTTTTTGTTTTTGTTTTATAATTCTGCTTTGTTAAAAAGCACATGAAGTCTTGCATGCCTGTCAGAGTATATCTCTGGACTCAAAGCAAAAAGTAACAACCTCACAGCTTCCTGTGTAAAGTGGACATATTTATGTGCAATTCTTTCACACACACACACACACACATGCACGCACGCACACACACACACATACACACACGCACGCGCGCACACACACACACACACACGCACACGCACACACACTAAAACAATGGTTAATCGGTGACTTATTGCTCGTGCCAAATGTTGGAGTACATCTGAAGATGTCAGAGTCCAATCACATCCATAATTAGTGGATTTACACAAAAATTATAGCTGTATGTCATTTTTTCTGATAAACATAACGGCGGGGGATCTTACCCTAGTGTTGCGGTGGGGCGTAGTAGGCAAATCGACCAAGCTGCGGGGGATCTTACCCCGTCAAATTTCACTGTTGATCTTTGAACCGATCGTGAGTCTAAACTAAGGTAAGCTTAAACTTAAAAATGAAGAGCAGTATCCACAAGTAGTTTGACTTTGACCAGCAAAAAGATTTAAGCCCTTCTGTTGATCGTGCTTTGTGTTATTTCAACATTTTTAACGTGGGAGACAGTATTTCTGACTTGTCGTGATGACATTTCTTCTCTTATGTAGTACACGAGAGTGTAAATGGTAAGACAACTAGCTGATCCAATGCAAAATAAAGTACAGAACAGTATGATATAAACTTCAATACTAGAAAGTCTGGTTATCTACTATTTTAAGGCATTGATTTGGAGACACCTACCATGTTGTTCGTCTTGCGGGGGAACGAATTGGGTGTTGTTCCTGCGGTGGAAAAAACTAGGCGTGCCACCGTCTACGGCGTGTGGCTGCTTTCTGTCGAGCGTGAGACATTTTCCAAGAATTTATTTTCGTAGACTTGTTCCGTTAACAACAACGGCGCCTCGTTTTTGCGCTAGACCTAACTTTTAAAATCTAAATAATAAATTGACAGCTTGTTACACAAACATTCTTTAATCATAAAAGAATTCGTTTTTCATCAAGACAAGATCAGAACAATTCGAAGTTGTGAAAGTTTAAAAAAAGAAAAGCCCGGAAGCAGGGTCACGCAAGGGTCGTAGCAGACGACGGCCGGTTTATCAGTGCAAATCGCCGTTCCTCTCAACAGTCAAAAGCCATCGCTAGAGTTCTTGTGAACCACAGCCGTTGTTTCGTGCATAAAAAAACGTGCTATTGTAGATAAGCATGCACGTCGAGTCGCATTCAAATGACTAACTATGACGACTGCATTGTGAAAAGGGAAAACTGGATCACACGGGTTCACGATGGCTCAGGGGTAAGATAAACCACGCAAAAATAAATTCTTTGAAAATTGTTCGCTCTTTACGGAGGGCACCTAGGATGTTCTCAATTGGTGAGTGTTTAAATGAAAGGGTGTTTGTACTGTGTGTAAAAGCCTGACCGTATCTGTGATGGTTTACGGGAGGCTTACTCTGCCTTTAATTTCTGCAGTTCACATTTTGTTTAATTCTATGGAGGAAATTCTGCTGAAAGGAAAGTGCTACAGTGGCTTTGACCTTTTCAAACCTTTTGAAAATTTGGTGAAAAATTTGTTTCTCGAAAGAAGATCACCCCTTGTTGTTTTATTTTCCTGTGACGAACTTTTTTGTCTATTACATAAGACATCACAATCCAGTCTACCATAAAAAGCCGCTGACTGTAGGATCACAACAACGTAAAAAAAAAAGTTCCATAATTATATCCGAAAACTAGATTGCTGTGCCCGTGTGCGTCGAGAAAACTAAACACTATTGACCTTCGGGTTTTTTGTTTTTTTTTGTGTGTGGCCACAACAAGAACTGAAAGCTTAACTTATTGGTATAATAACAGCACGTGACAAGGCCAGCCATTACAAGCGGAAACAATCAGCTTTTGTAGCACACTAGAAATAGGAGAGTGCACCAGCAGTTCGGCTTTAAAGTGTTCGTAAACAAACGGGTTTTCGTCTTCACTGACTAGAGAATTGTGATTGTGATTTTAAAACCGCGAATTATTTAGTCAAAGTAAAAGAAGGTTTTTGGCCAGTACTGAAGAGATTAATTTTATGGTCCGCAATGTTATTGATGAATGGCGATGTTTTTATTTATTTCTTGCACGTCGCATTTGCACGAAAGGTTTCAACAGAAATGTTTAACAGCTCATCGGAAGCTAGAATATAAACCCCAGCGATTTTATCTTGCAATCAGCGTGGCAGGAGTAAGGTCTGCGTGATAACTACTTCACATTTACTGCCGAGGTTGCCGGAAGTTTACTCGTTTCTTTTACGCACATTTTGTTTTTTGCTTTCAGGTCTGTTTCCGTTTCCGTTTCCGGTGGGGGAAAGCACTCTTTTCTTAATTGCCGTATCTCTTGAACCAAAAGACATGACTTTTGTTACAATTTGTTTCACTGTTTTAAGTCTGTTTCAGCTTCCGGCTAGGGCTTTACTTATCGCATAAATCTGAAAGGGATCGAAAAGTACTTTTTCGCCAAACGCTTCAAAGTGCCGCTTGATCTAATCATTTATATTAAATATCTTCGATAATTGTTCTCTTCGTTCTCTCTGTCTAAAAATATAAATAGTTATATGCATTTGTATACGAATAATATGAACAGTCTCTCTCAATGTTCTTCCTCCACAGTGATGCAGATTCGGCTTGTGAAAACGAATTGCGTATTTGGAGTTGACAACATGGTGGAGTACTTTCGCCGACCAGGAACCTGAGTCCAAGCTGCTGGAAACGCCTCTAGTCCTAGGCTTACATTATTGTTCCTCGGAGTGAGCGCGTTCCTACATTACCTCTATAGGTAACGACGGGCGTACTGTCACCTTTATTCACAGCCTTCAAAGAGGTGTCAAGTTTTACTGTGTTCATCGGAAGACGTAAAAGCTTCCGTTTTGTACATTGACCCCGGCTGTGGAGAGTGTATATTACCTTGTGGAGAGTTTCTGCTTGTTTGTCGTCATTTCCGCCCGGTTCGCAGACAACGGAGAGTTGCTTTTCATCTGCTTAGTCGTCCAGGGACTTTCATCTTCCTTCCTTTGTCTTGCTTCTGCTTGAGTGGAAAGCGTGTTCGGAAAAGTGAAAACGCCTGGATCTTGGCGAGAGCTAAGTACGTGTGTCTGTGCCAATCTTACATTTCTGATGCTTTGCTGAGGATCTATACTTCATTGATTCAATAGTCTACTTTCCCCACAGCATTAGTGGGGTTTGTTCCACGGCCTCGTAAAGGAAACGTGACGTGTGTGCTGACCTTGGTCTTAAACCGTTTTATTCAGATAATTACAAATAACAATGCCGCGTACAATCAATTCAACAAATGGAGCACAACAAGCTACGCTTATGAGCGTGCTCTTTAAAACAATATGATATTTGATTTGGCGGACGAATATAACGTTTGTCGGATAACGATAAGAGGAATACAGTGTGTTTGCTGACCTTATATAACTTTAAAGCGTTCCACCACAACTTAGAGGGATTAATTCCCTCAACTCTCACAACACCATTTCGCTGGATTCCCTTCCGCCACCGCCCCCACCCTCTTCCCGAGTGCGGCGAAACTCGGGTGGCCGTATGCGGGCATCGGGTGGGCGGGACACGATGGAGTTCGGTCACCTACGCCTCAGCAACGGCAGCAGCAGCACCAGCAGCAGCAGCAGTAGCATCGGCAGTGGCGGCGGTGGCCGTGAAATCAACATTGCGGTGCTGGGGGCCAAAGGCGTTGGCAAGTCTGGTGAGTCAGTGACAAATATCCTTTCATATTTCATTATCTGGTGAGTCAGTGACAAACATCCTTTCATATTTCATTATCTGGTGAGTCAGTGACAAATATCCTTTCATATTTCATTATCTGGTGAGTCAGTGACAAACATCCTTTCATATTTCATTATCTGGTGAGTCAGTGACAAATATCCTTTCATATTTCATTATCTGGTGAGTCAGTGACAAATATCCTTTCATATTTCATTATCTGGTGAGTCAGTGACAAATATGCTTTCATATTTCATTATCCCATTGCTGGCTAATTGTGGCCGCAACAAAAGTCGTGCTACTACCCAGGGGTAGGCGTATTTAGGTGGAGGTCTTTAGCGTCACATGGTGGTGACGCGGGGCTGGGGCATGGATACCGTCTCTGAATCATCACACAGTTAAGTCGACCTGTGTCATCACAATGACTTGTAGGATCACAAGTCTAATGCGGTGTCAACTGAGCTACCAGACACCCTCAGTTGTTGTTGCTGTTGTTTTTACTGTTGTTGTTGTTGTTGTCAGCTGGTCGGACCTTCATTTATTTTGGTTTCTGACACTAATGAACTGACCAGCACAAGTTTATGGCCGCTATATAGTGTCCGGTAGGGACCCGTAAGTGACCACTCCTTTATGTCGTATAAAGCTGTAGATGTCACCTGACAGTTGATTTAACACACTGACCCTCACAAGGCCGAATCACAGGTGTTCAGGTCAAAAATACACTATCTTTTTCTTCATCTTCCGAGTCAAGAACTGGGTCCTTTTGGACGTTTTAAGTTCAGCGAGTGGAGTTTTAAGTAGAGCTGGTTCAGTAAAAGTTTAAAACTATTATACACAGTTCTGTGGCAATCAGGGTTCGTTTTTATCCGTATGGAAGGATAACAACAATGGTATGATTAGAAAGTACTGGTCGGAAGCCAAAATGACGTTTGTCGACGATGATTGTAAAAAGCGTTTTCAATATTGCATTTTAGAACATAACGTTTTCAACCACACACACACACACACACACACGCACACACACATACACACACACACACTATCATCTGAAGTTAAAGGCAGATTTTCGAAAGTGTTGCAATAACAACCCAACATCTCATTTGCAGTAAAGTTTTACTTTGAAGTTCGAAATCAGTTTGTTGGGCCTTCATAGTCTGTTAAACTGATTTGGCCGGAGGTGTCAACGCAATCAAAAGACGTCATCACTAACAAGAACAAGAACAACAACGACATCAACAACGACATCAACAACGACATCAACAACCCTCGAATGAGAAGTTTTCTTCAGTGTCTCTGTTACGCGATCACCGTTTTGAACGTGCACAAACAAGGCCTTATCTAAATAACCTTATGCAACTGCCCATTTCTGCAGTGATTTTGGCAAGAAAAACGCTTGCATGGCCATTATTTTTGCCGCGTGAAAGGTTACAAGCTTACGCAAAATACCAAATTTCAGCAAAGCACAACATCCAAGCAGTCTCGGTAAAGGTCTGTACTCAAAGGGCGATAACTGAAGGAACAAACATAAATGAATACATTGTAGTTTTGTTTAGTTCTCCAAGTTTTTTGCAGTTTTGTTTTTATTCACGTTGAAGGTGAGAGAGTAAGATGGTGTTTGTGCATGAAAGACGGTAACTTGTTTCGCATACACATGATGTCAGAACGTATGTTTTACGCGGTTTCTGTTGTTAACAAAATGACGGAGTCCCTGTGATAAAGACAAAATAAGCGGAAAGTTCAAAAACATGTGCAAAGCAGTGTTTTGTAAAAGCCTATACTGGCAAGGAACGCTGAACATCTGGAGCGTCAGACCAGCATTGGACAGTCATGGAAACACACACACACACACACACACACACACACACACACACACACACACGCACTCACTCACGCACGCACGCACGCACGCACACACACACACAGACAGACAGACAGACACACTCACACACACACGCACTCACTCACGCACACTCACTCACGCACGCACGCATGCACACGGCACACACAGACAGACACACATACACACTGACACACACACACACACACACACACACACACACACACACACACACACTCACACTCTTTTTCTATCTGTTCCTCTTTATTTATTTTGAAAGCACTGTCACCAGAGCGATCACGTGAAAGCACAATACACGTGCAACATTTCCACCCACATAATATACACTCCTTTCCGTGTAGACGGCCATGTAAGCCGCAACATAGTCTGTCCAGGGTCTTACAAGGAATAAAAGAATCATTCCACTTCGCTACATATATGATGTAACTGCAATATCCTTGCTGCTTCACGTTCAGAAGACAAATCCGTTTTGCTGAACACATTTGACAAAAAAGACCCCACTCACTCTTCACAGAAAGCAGCCGGCCCGGCTGTAGGTGTTTGGTATGTGTCAAAGTGGAACTGTGCACTTGTCCTTTGTTAACTCGGCCCCAGGACAGACCTATGGCGGTTTATTGACCGTTTACACAAGAAGGAATGCAAGCGTATCTTGGAGGTGCAAAACGGCACATGTGCTACGCTTAAAAAGCTTGAACGCACTCCTGGCAATGTTTGCAACAGCAACAAAACAGCGGAAACCCCAGACTAACGTTACGCGCGTTACATTCAGACAGACTAACGTTACGCGCGTTACATTCAGACAGACTAACGTTACGCGCGTTACATTCAGACAGACTAACGTTACGCGCGTTACATTCAGACAGACTAACGTTACGCGCGTTACATTCAGACAGACTAACGTTACGCGCGTTACAGTCAGACAGACTAACGTTACGCGCGTTACATTCAGACAGACTAACGTTACGCGCGTTACATTCAGACAGACTAACGTTACGCGCGTTACATTCAGACAGACCGACGTTACGCGCGTTACATTCAGACAGACCGACGTTACGCGCGTTACATTCAGACAGACTGACGTTACGCGCGTTACATTCAGACAGACTAACGTTACGCGCGTTACATTCAGACAGACTAACGTTACGCGCGTTACATTCAGACAGACTAACGTTACGCGCGTTACATTCAGACAGACTAACGTTACGCGCGTTACATTCAGACAGACTAACGTTACGCGCGTTACATTCAGACAGACTAACGTTACATTCTTGACAACAGATCGACTGCTAACGTTCCCAAATCAATCATCAAACAAAGATATTTCAAATACGATCGGCGGAGGTGGGATGAGTGTGGGAGGGGGGGGGGGGGGGGTTGCAGCAAGCGATAGAACACACAGTCCGAGACGAACGGAATGAAATGATACCTGCAGCAGTCTGCTGTTCCTGATGCAATACGTTTATGGGTGAGACTTAAATAGCCCGGCAGCTTAGCGATATGATGGGGACCGACTTGACAAAAGTGTCAAACTTTGTGAGGCAATTCTGTAGACCCTACTTATTAATCCAAGCGAAGCGAGCGAAGCAAGCGAAGCTAGGTTGGTCCCACACTAGAGTTGATTTCAACCAAATGATGTGTGTGTGTGTGTGTGTGTGTGTGTGTGTTAGAACCCCTAAAACTTTCACAGTTTTGACTCGACTACAACAAAAATTGGCACAGGCAATGTTATTGATCCCAGGAAGGTTTTAAGACATAAATCGTTTTGATCCGACATCGACAACGGCAGTTACAAGCGCTTCCAATTTCTAAGTCATAACAAAGAAGGAGGTCAAACCCAGGTCAAGAAGACAATCAAAACTCATGACGTCAAACTCATGACATCATTCTCTTCAACACAAGGAGCTGAATTCAAAATGTTATGACATCTTCCATGACGTCAAACTTGAGGATTCCATTTCCAAGCTAAAGTCTTTGTGTACATCAAATCTGGTAGCACGAGATGTTGTAAGAGACACCGTGAATTACTTGCAATCCTGGTGAGTTGGTTGATATGATGGACGACGACAACGACAACAACAACAACAACAACAACAACACCTCCACCACCAACAACAAAAAAACAACAACACCACCACCACCACCACTAACAACAACAACAACAACAACAACAACAACTACAACGACACCACCACCACAACCACCAACAACAAAAATCCATTAAAAACCGTTATTTTCCATTTCTCAACCGATTTTTATGAACATTTGTGAAAAGGTCCGTTGTCCCTTACTGAAGATATCGAGATGTTGGACGAGACTTCGTTATTTACTTGTAATCAGGTAATCTAGGTGTACATCAAATCTCGTAGCACGAGATGTTGGACGAGACTTCGTCATTTGCTTGTAATCAGGTAATCTTGGTGTACATGAAATCTGGTAGCACGAGATGTTGGACGAGACTTCGTTATTTACTTGTAATCAGGTAATCTAGGTGTACATCATATCTCGTAGCACGAGATGTTGGACGAGACTTCGTCATTTGCTTGTAATCGCTCTCTCTCTCTCTCTCTCTCTCTCTCTCTCTCTCTCTCTCTTTCTCTCTCTCTCTCTCTCTATCTCTCTCTCTGCCAAACATATATGCATTTACCATCCAAAGCACTGCATTTTCCGAGGAAAGATATCATCATAAACACAGAGAGAGAGAGAGAGAGAGAGAGAGATAGAGTAAACAAGTATGAAACAATAACAACAAAACAACAACAAGAACATTACACACAAAAAAGGACAGTATTGTCATGAAAACAACAACAACCACAACAACTGACAAGATTTCTAGGTGTGGAACCTCTCTCTCTCTCTCTCTCTCTCTCTCTCTCTCTCTCTCTCTCTCTCTCTCTCTCTCTCTCTCAATGATGGCTCCTTCGCTTGGGGTATGCAGTGCCAGGCACTGCACTTCTACTTAATTTTTTGCTAGGCCCCATCAAATTTGACCAATGCAGCCCAGTCATGTGACGTCATCAATTTTTCCATAGCATTAATAGAAGAAAATACTGCATATACATGTCTAAGCAAGATGTTTTAAAAATTGAAAGGCAATATGATCAATTCAATGAATAAATTCAAAAAAGGATACATTTCAAATAATTTTTTAATCAATAAACATTCATATTTTTGCGAGATATTTGTTTCTGGTTTGACAAAACTCGAAAATAAGGCCAAAAAAATCATGTCGCGACATTGTACGTAACTTGCTTCCATAGTATCGGTGAACATGACAATTAAACATTAATTTGTTTCAGAAATATTAGTGTTTATAACTGCTTATTCAGCCCCTTAAAGTTTTCAACATTTAGGAAAACGTCTTTAAAGCAATTCTGGCATGTACATCGGCAACCGCAGCTGGTACGAGTATGTGGATATCCATTGATCTATTTGTCACAGCTGCACTTGCACCGTCTTGTGCATTGCCATCCAGCTTTCCTGCAACCACATGTGGTGCCACATCCTCTTGCACCCTTGCATCCACATTTGACTAGTTGGCTGCAAGCTTCAGATGCTTTTGGCAGTGTCGTCCAAAAAGGGAGCCAAGCCTTGCTGTCCTTGTCCAGAGTCCAGACCCATCCCTCTGGAGATGGTGCTTGCTGCTGGGCCTGGTCAGTAGTGGTCCAAATGCTTGCCTGGTAGACAGCACGGTTTGAATGCTGAAATAATGCTCCATGTGTGGGAGGAAGGGCTTCCATCATCATCTTGTCTCTGTGGCAAAACAGCTCTCTGCGGGCCTCATCAACAGAGCTCAGCTGGCTGGTTTTGTCATACAGGACAACTGTGAAGCGTTCCAGCAATTTGAAGTGGTGGCTGTTCAACTCCATGGCAACGAAAGGATTCTCTGCAATGAGCCCAAAGGCCTCTCTTACTGCAGGATAACATTTCCATGCAGCCCACGCAGACAAAAAAGGCAGAGACCGTGTCGCAACCGGTGAAGCTGAGGAAAGTGGGGAGGGCTGTAGACTTTTCCTCTCCAAGGGCTAGAGCAATGGCATTGATGTGAAAGTACGTGAAATTCTTTCCTGTGCCGAAAGCAATCCAAATCTCTGCCGCTGGACACATTGCTTGAAGCTTGCGGAACTTTCCAATGATGATGACGATGACGTCAGTGTCCACAGTGCGAACTAAGCAAGCACAGGACCCAGTCTGCAGTGCATTTTGCAGATGCAGCAGTATCCTTGTGTCTGCTTCTTCATGATCATTGTCTGGCATGCTGTGATTCATTCCTCTGATGAGAACATTCTGGCCTGATGTAATGACAACTACTTTTCCATCGGGGAACTGAGCTGTGGCAACTTTCTCTGACAGGAAGGAAAAGTGTTCTTGTTTGTTGTCTGAGTCCTTGAGAAACTCTTGCCACTTTCCAGGGATCTTGTTTGGACCAGCAACTTTTCTCCTGATTCCGTTACCTCTCTTCTCTCGTGCACTCTCTTTAATACTGCTGCTGTGATATGTGTCCCACACCACATCCACTCTTTTTTTTTTTTTTTTTTTTTTTTTTTGCTTGCTTAACGCCCAGCCGACCACGAAGGGCCATATCAGGGCGGTGCTGCTTCGACATATAACGTGCGCCACACACAAGACAGAAGTCGCAGCACAGGCTTCATGTCTCACCCAGTCACATTATTCTGACACCGGACCAACCAGTCCCAGCACTAACCCCATAATGCCAGACGCCAGACGGAGAAGCCACTAGATTGCAAATTTTATAGTCTTAGGTATGACCCGGCCGGGGTTCGAACCCACGACCTCCCGATCACGGGGCAGACGCCTTACCACTAGGCCAACCGTGCCGGTAATTGGTGTCTGATGTATGGTAGGAAAACATCATTGGCATAATCTTCAAACGTTGAAATTCCAGCAGTCGGGAGGAAGTGTAAAACGGCGGTGCCATCCAGAATCTTTGTGTCGAAAGTACTCAGGGGGTCAATCTGCTCTGATGCTGATGTCTGCTCAATGGAAGAAAGTAGACCTGCATCAAGCTCTACAACATCCAATTCTCCAACTGAGCTGTCCGCCTCTGCCACATGCTGAAGACAAGCTGCCAGATCAGTGTCATCATCAAGGTCTTGTGTCTCAAGTGAACCTGGAGTGTCTGTATCAGGTGCTTGTATCAGGCACTTCAGCAAGTCTGACTTTTTGCCCAGGCGCAGTTTTCCTCTGTCTGAAAGAGATGGTGGGTATGGGTTATTTTCGTGCTGGAAAAAGGTACCCACATCTGTTTCCCTGTTTTGAGCCACAATGTACAGCTGTGAAAAAAGGCTGACATCAGCCTTCAAAGTTGCTATTTTGCCAGCTTGTTTCGATTTTTTCTTTGGTGTTGGACACTTGAAGAGTGGAAGGGAGTTTTTCTTGATGGGGTCATGAATTGATCGAGTGCAGTCTACCAAAACTGACTGGTGGTATTCATCATACTGGCTCTTTCCAAGTTTTTCCACTGTACGGACAGTGTTGGTCACTGATTCATTTATCACATCACAATATCCAGCATCAACAGTTGTGCAGTGTCATTCATGAAGGGATTGCCCATATCACTGATAGTCTTGACAAGGCTCAAAACTTTCCCTCTGGAGCTCTGTTGAGTTGATGGACCTTCCTCATGGTGATAGTGCATCTCAGATCCCTCAGAGACACTTGCTTCAAACTCCTTCAGCTTCCGGTCCTGCAAGCATCCACTTTCGAAATGCTGACGGGTTTTCAGTGAGTCCAACAGCACCACCAGACCCTTTCACAGTGTCATTGTTGTTCTCATGGACCTGGTTGATTGGGATTGCCGAGAATCTGTTTGTGGTCTTGAACACAACCCAGTGTCCACGCTGTTGACATTCTTCTTTGATCGTAGGAGGCAGATGTTCCATGTCCCTTATGTGTACAGGGATCCAGCGAGCATAGTTGTGGTGATCCATGCCGAAGAACCAAGGCACCAAGGCTTTCATTGAGTCCACATACAAGTGGAAGTTGGCCTCCCGATGAGCAGGCACGGATGAAGAGCAGGCCTAGGAGCGATTTTCCCTATTCTCGGAGTGCGAAACCTCAAAAATTGCAATTTGCCACGTACATGCTGTCAGTATGACCTGTGCACGTGGGGCCTAGCAAAAATTGAAAGTATTTTGGATGTAGATAGCTCGGAAAAAATGTCACACTTTTGTCAGATCTGTCCCCATCCGGTCAAAAAATCGACGTAAGCTGCCTAGCTAAAACAGCTGACTTGATGGCTGTGGTGCAAAGTTTGAGCCATACCATGACTGTGTGTGTGTGTGTGTGTGTGTGTGTGTGTGTGTGTGCGTGTGTGTGTGTGTGTGTGTGTGTGTGTGCGTGTGTGTGTGTGCGTCGCGCGTGTGTGTGTATGTCAGTGTGTGTGTGTGTGTTTGTGTTTGCGGTGTGTGTGTGTGTGTGTGTGTGTGTGTGTGTGTTTTGTGTTTGTGTGTGTGTGTGTGTGTTTGTGTGTCTATGTGTGTATGTCTGTGTGTTTGTGTCCACATGGGTGTGTGTGTGTGTGTGTGTACGCGTGCGTGCGCGCGCGTGTGTGTGTGTGCGTGAACATGTGTGTGTGCGTGCGTGCGTGTATTCATTAGGCATTACATACTGATGGAGGGTTGGGAGACTGGGGGTTGGGGGTTTTGAGGTAACAAGTCTCGAGTCTCCTTCACAAGGGTACCTGCAAGCCAAATGACAACAACAGCAGTCAGTGCCCATGAGTGCCAGTGCCTGTCAGATTTCGCTGAGCTCATGACCCCGACACTTGCAGGACTGGGTCAAGACGCTTGTGCCAAGTGGGGGAAGCCAGAGAGCTAAATTACTGACGACACTCCACAAGATAACAAGTGGCAAGACTGACAAAGCCGTCAACACGACGTTTTACATGAAGGCCAAGACACGTAGACACGTTCCAGGCCGTGCCAAGACGAATGCAGCGTGTAATGCTGAGCGTGAATTTGCACAGTTCATGTACAAATGTTCCAATCCATCACCTGTCTGTGACACCAAGCAAGTGTTCTTTTCATGTCTGGGAATTGCAACTTGAAAAACAAGCAGAATTAAACAAAGAATCAAAATATAAAAAGAAAAAGGTATAAAAGGGTACATTATTTTACACTCTAAACACGATTGCACAAGTGTTCCAATCCATCCGGCAACTGTCTGTGACACCAAGCAATTCTTCTTGTCATGTCTGGGCATAACAACTGAAAAACAAAACAGAAGGAAACGAAGAATCAAAATATAACAGAAAAAGGTTAATAACAAAACAGGTAAATTTATACTGTAAGGATGAACATGATTGCATAAATGTTCCAATCCTTCTTCTTCTTCTTCTGTCTTTTCCCACGTTCACTCATGTTTTTAGTGTGACAGGGGAGGCTGCCGCTCCTTTCACAGCAGACTCTGCACCCGAGTTGTTGGCCTTTAAGTCAACACCCGTGGTTTGTGGAAATCTGTTTGTGATGGGGTCTGGTAGTTTCCGATTGTCTGTATGTTCATGGAAACCTTCGGGTTTGCATAACAGTTTTTATAGGGCTAAGAAATTAGCCCTAACATTTTCAATCCTGTTTCATTGCACTTCGCTTCCCGAGGTGATCGTTGTGTTTCGGCACTCGGTTACATCAGCACGAGTGGATTTTTACGTGTATGACCGTTTTTACCCCGCCATTCAGGCAGTATACGCCGATTTCGGGGGTATTTTCGTGTTTCAAAAACCCAGCGGCTACAGGATCTTTTCCGTGCGTACTTGGTCTTCTGCTTGCGTGTACACACGAAGGGGGTTAAGTCACTAGCAGGTCTAGCATAAGTTGACCTGGGAGATCGGAAAAATCTCCACTCTTATCCCACCAGGCGGCAGTGACCGGGATTCGAACTCACGACCTCCCGATTAGCTTTAGGAGGCCGACGTCTTACCACCACGCCACTGCGCCCGTTCCAATCCAACACCTATCTCTAACACAATGCAATTGTTCTTGTCATGTCTACGAGCAACAACTGGAAAACAAACAGAATATAACAAAGAATCAAAGTATAAAAAGAACAAGTATAAAAACAAGAGGTAAATTGACACTGTAAGTGTGAACAATATTGCACAAGTGTTCCAATCTATCACCTGTGACACCCAGCAAATACTCTTATCATGCTTGCGAATAACTGGAAAACAAGCAGAACTAAGCAAAGAATCAAAACATTAACAGAAAAAGGTACAAAGAAAGGTAACTTGACACTGTAAGGGTGAACAAGATTGCACAAGTGTTCCAATCTATCACCTGTGACACCAAGCATTTTTTCTTAAATCTCATGTCTGGAAAGAATACCTGGAAAACACACAGACAAACACTGAAACAAAAAAGGCACCAACAAGAGAGAAAGGAACACAAAAAGTGAATTTACACACGGGGGCCCGGTAGCTCAGTTGGTAGAGCACTGGACTTGTGATCCGAAGTCGCAGGTTCGAATTCGGGCCGGGACGGACACGGGTCAACTTTATGTGCAGACCCAGAGACGGAAGCCATGTCCCACCCCCGTGTCATCACAATGGCACGTAAAAGACCTTGGTCATTGTGCCATAAGTGCAGGTGGCTGAATACACCTAAACACGCAGACACCTGGGTAGCGCGACTCCGTTGCTGCTAGCTTTCCACTGGGAGGAAGCGACCCGAATTTCCCAGCGATGGGACAATAAGTAATGAAAATGAAATGAAAATGAAAAATGTAAGTGTGAACATGATTGCACAAGTGTTCCCATTGATCAGCCCTGACAAAAAGCAATGTTTTTATGTCTTGAAAAAACAAACAGATAAACAAAGAAAACAAACAGATAAACAAAGAAGCAAATACAAAGAACAAGGTGCGTGCAGAATAGAGACCATTCCGAACTAAACGATCTGTCAGTTGTTCTTTGATCATGATTCTCTCCATGTTTCTCGTAACCGAATATCAGTTATTTTTCTGCCTTACTGTTTTTAGAATTTGCTTTTCCGCTTTTATATGAATCCATTTTCCCTTCCTTTCCCTCTTCCTTCTGGTTGTCCTGTGGTCGTTCATTAAAGGCACAATAAGCCTCCCGTAAACCATCACAGAGCTCCCCGAGCGTCTAAATACAGTACAAGCATACTTCCATTTGAACGCTCACCAAACGGGAACATCCTGGCTGCTTTCTGTCGAGCGTGAGACATTTTCCAAGAATTTATTTTCGTGGACTTGGCCCTGAAGAACAATGGCGCCTCGTTTTTGCGCTAGACCTAACTTTTAAAATCTAAATAATAAATTGACAGCTTGTTACACAAACATTCTTTAATCATAAAAGAATTCGTTTTTCATCAAGACAAGATCAGAAAAATTCGAAGTTGTGAAAGTTTAAAAAAAGAAAAGCCCGGAAGCAGGGTCACGCAAGGGTCGTAGCAGACGACGGCCCGGTTTATCAGTGCAAATCGCCGTTCCTCTCAACAGTCAAAATCCATCGCTAGAGTTCTTGTGAACCATAGCCGTTGTTTCGTGCATAAAAAAACGTGCTATTGTAGATAAGCTCACGTCGAGTCGCATTCAAATGACTAACTATGACGACTGCATTGTGAAAAGGGGGAAAACTGGATCACACGGGTTCACGATGGCTCAGGGGTAAGATAAACCACGCAAAAATAAAGTCTTTGAAAATTGTTCGCTCTTTACGGAGGGCACCTAGGATGTTCTCAATTGGTGAGTGTTTAAATGAAAGGGTGTTTGTACTGTGTGTAAAAGCCTGACCGTATCTGTGATGGTTTACGGGAGGCTTACTCTGCCTTTAATTCATTTATCTTGTGTCATTTGTCGTAATGTTTCCTTCGACTTGGCCCCGCATATGTGTACACACGAAGCATCCTGAACTCAGGTCAAAAATGAGTTACTTCCCTTTGGGTCTCATTCTATCAGAGAGAAACTGGCGATAGCCATGGACCGATGATTATCAGAATGCACACGAAGAAGCTTGGTCAGATGCGAGACGGTGAGCTGGACTATTCTCAAGGGAAGAAATGTGCCTTTAATGATGACACCATTAGTGTGGGCGGCTGCTTGTCGTTGTATAAGGGATTTTTCTTTTTTTTCTAGGCGTCTTCATTAATCCCTTTAATCAACATAACCAAAACGCACATGCATTCCCTCTAAGTTGAAGTTATTATTTTAGTTATTCATGAGTGGGTGGGTGGAGGGGATGGGCTAGTTCTAACTATGCATTAGATTATAAAATTGTATTCTGTGTAGACCCTTCCACCAGCATCTTAGACCACTCTTTGTACATTTTCTTTTAATAGATGATTGTCATTTGTTTTACCTCATGTCTGCCCTGCGTGTGATGGTGTGATCGTGACTGCTGTAGTGTGGGCGTGTGTGTGTTGGTGTGTATGTCAGTGTATGTGTGGGCGTGTGTGTGTGTGTGTCAGTGTGTGTGTGGGTGTGTGTGTGTGCGTGATTTTACCAACACTACGCTAAATTCCTTGTGCTTTAAATGTTTTTTAATGTCACTTGGCTCAATAAATACTGTATTCTGTATTCTGTATTCTGTATTCTGAAGTGTTCCACTTTTGAACCCACTGTCTGTTACCAGGTTGAAACACAGTGCGGCATAGTACATAGTTCTGCTGTGTTCCAAACTGGCGGCATAGTACATAGTTCTGCTGTGTTCCAAACTGGCGGCATAGTACATAGTTCTGCTGTGTTCCAAACTGGTTACAGAAAATGAGTTCGGAATTGAAACCCTCCAATTTTGAGTGTTTCTACTATCAAAAAAAAAGTCACCGGAATTTATCACAAGTGAAAGTGCAGCCTGAACACATACCCACAGACGTGCATCACGTGCATCACGTGTGTGTGTTTGTGCACTGTGCTAGACAGGTGAGCCTGACAAGCAGCCAGAGTTAATTACTCAAATGAATTCTTCTCATTAATCTCACCGCACTGTGTGGTAGCGGCCTGGCCTCCATGTGTTGAGCGGCTGTCAGTAATGCGATGCGCCGATATCTATAGACGGTGCCCTTATTGTAGAGCTCAAGAGACCGTTTAAAAACATACGACAGCGATTGACCCCCAAAATTGACTTCGCTAGTATTTTGTTAATATTTTGTCTGTGATATTCAAGTTCAGAATGTGTTGAAACAAATGTGATTGAACTAGATAATTCTACCGGACAGACTTTATGATACAGAATTTGGACTATGATGACGTACATCATATACAGGAGGATTGGGTGATTGTATGCGGTATCTGAACGATAAATTACAATCACAGGACCTATTTTGTTAGTGTCTTTTCTATATGGATGGAAATAGGGTAATTATATGACGTGTTCTTTATTGTTGTGGTCTTTCTAACTTTCTCCGCATTATTTGTAGCCGTCGCGATATAACCTTGAACGGTTGAAAACGACGTTAAACACCAAATAAAGAAAGAAAGAAAGAAATTATTTGTAATTGTAGGCTCTTATTCTATTTTAAATTCTGGTTGCATTTAGCATTATTGTCCTTCTATTATTCCTTTCCTTGTGTGTGCTTTTTTTTTTTTTAGTGAATATTACATGGTTAGTATTGTTTAAGGACAGTTGTTAGGCAAGGCAATGGGCCTTAAACCTTTATCCTTGTCAAATAAAGTTCGTTTGTACGCGCTCTCTCTCGCTCTCTCTCTCTCTCTCTCTCTCTCTCTCTCTCTCTCTCTCTCTCTCTCTCTCTCTCTCTCTCTCTCTCTCTCTCTCACTCTCTCATAGTAAAAACCTATACATTCATTCTCTCAAAACGACACTCAGAGTAAAATTCTGGCGAAACATCAGAACATCACCATTTCTAAATGGAAAACACCTGACTAGATTGTACAGTAATTACTTTTACTGATTCTAAACTTAGTTCCAGACTATTAAGCTTAATTAAATTGAGAGTGGGTGCACCGTTTATGTGAAGAAAAAACTGAAGTGGAACATCTTAGTGCAGGCAATGATGATGTGTATCGCTTGGCATTACTTGGAAAAGCGAAGCAAAGAATTTTAAAGGCCCAATCTGCCTCAAATGGTTTACAGAACGATTTAAATCTTCTCACGAAAAAAACAGTTTTAACTTTATGGAACACACTTACAACAGCATTTAATAGCATCAAGTGACACAGTTCGTTTGAATGGCTATTTAGCTTGCATAAACCACATACCAGATTTCGTGGTTATTTTACCCCTGAGCCATCGTGAACCCGTGTGGTCCACTTTCCTTTTTTTCACAATTTAGTCGTCATTTTGTGATTTCAACGCGACTCGCTGTATTTGCAATAGCACGTTATTGTGTACCTCTTAATCTAAAATGCAACAAACGACTGCGAGTCACACGAACTTATCGGCGGCGGTTGCCTTCTTCTTCTTCTTCTTGTCGATCACACTTGTTATATTGTCAGCCCGGACAGCGAGACGAATGATGCCGTCTTCTCCAGGTCTTCCTCTCCTCCGTACAGCTTGCAGTGGAGGGAGACTGCAGTTGGCCACACGGGTTTTCTCAGACTGTCAAGGATGGTGCATCGCTGGAGGATGTGTTCAGTGGTCTGGTCCTCTAGTCCACAGCTGCATGTAGGGGAGGGGACCAGCTTCATCTTTTGGGACATGTGTGCATTTAGGCGGTTATGCCCAGTGCGGAGTCGCATCAGCACGACTTGTTCATGTCGCGTGAGGAGATGATAATCATCCTTCCGTTTCTGGGGCCTAAACACTGCCTTGATGAGGGTTTTCTTCTCCATGAAGCTGACAGGGTTGTCTGTTTGGTCTCTCTGCGCTCCGAGTTTGGCGAGCTTGTCTGCCCTCTCATTTCCGGGGATCCCGCAGTGGGCAGGTAACCACTGCAGTACCACTCGCCTTTGTTGTTCGACGTGCGGTTGCCTTCAAGCAAGCAAGCACTATTCAGAACATTCGTCTGCTTGAAAAAACACGACCTTGCGTGACCAGTTTCCGGGTTCCCTTTTTTCAAACTTCGAATTGTACTGATCTTGTCTTGATGAAAAAAGAATTATTTTATGATTTAAGAATGTTTGTGTAACAAGCTGTCAATTTAAGAGATTTTAAAAGTTGGTTCTAGCGCCAAAACGAGGCGTCCGATTGTGGGTTAGACAATCCGTCTGGCCACGCAAAAATAAATTCTTTTAAAATGCTCGCTCTTTACAGAGGGCTCCTAGTATGTTCTCAAGCGGTGAGTGTTTAAACGAAAGGGTGTTTGTACTGTGTGTAAAAGCCTGACAGTGTCTGTGACCAGAAACTGGAGGTTTACGGGAAGCTGAGTGTGCCTTTAAACGAGACAATTTACTACAAAAACAACCGACATTTGAAAGGACTGGGTGGTCGAGTGGAAACGCACTTGCGCTCGTAATCGAGAGGTTGCGTGTTCGACCCTGGGTCAGGCCGCTATTTTCTCCCCCCTTTCCTAACCTAGGTGGTGGGTTCAAGTGCTAGTCTTTCGGATGAGACGAAAAACCGAGGTCCCGTGTACACTACATTGGGGTGTGCACGTTAAAGATCCCACGATTGACAAAAGGGTCTTTCCTGGCAAAATTGTATTGACATATATAAAAATGTCCACCAAATACCCGTGTGACTTGGAATAATAGGCCGTGAAAAGTATATACTCGCCTAACACGCTTGAGATTTACTGGCCGATGTGAATGCGTGATATATTGTGTAAAAAATTCCATCTCACACGGCATATTGTAAACGCCATGAGCCTCCCCTCTGGGAGGGTATGTGCGTAGAAATACTCACTATACTATAATAATAAAGGAGAGGAAAAGGAGAGACAGAGAGACAGAGAGACAGATAAACAAAGAGACAGAGAGACAGAGAGACAGAGAGAGACAGAGAGACAAAGAGACAGAGAGACAGAGAGACATTGAAAATAGAAAGAGATACAGACAGAAAGACGGCAAAAATTAATACTTTCAAGCAAACACAAGTTTCAAGAAGGAGAAGAAGAAGAAGACAAAATCACCATTTATCGCAATTACCTCCATCCCTTCTTTCGTGAAGCTTCAAGTCGAAAAACTCCTCGGCATAATGTTTTCTCCAAGTTTCTATAATTTGATTTCTTGAAGTCTTAGCTGGGGGTCCATTTTGTGAAATGCATTCTCAGTCCTTTAAATCATTCAAATGTATATCAAATGGCAACTAAAATGTCTTCTCCTTACTTGTGTCATGAATACTTCAGTTACATAATGATACAGACATACAACAAAAACATAGTGTACATTTTTGTCTTTTGTAATTTTGTAAATGTTAGTTTTGAAATCCATATCACATGTACATCCTCTGGTTTCCATGACACGCGAATGATGTATTTTGTAATGCTTGTCAGGGGCGGACGAGGGGGGGGGGGGGGGGCACAGGGGGCACGTGCCCCCCCCCCCCCGAAAAAAAAGAGAAAAAAAAGATTATAAAATTGTATTCTGTGTGGACCCTTTCACCAGCATCTTAGATCACTCTTTGTACATTTTCTTTTAATAGATGATTGTCATTTGTCTTACCTCATGTCTGCCCTGCGTGTGATGGTGTGATCGTGACTGCTGTAGTGTGGGCGTGTGTGTGTTGGTGTGTATGTCAGTGAATGTGTGGGCGTGTGTGGGCGTGTGTGTGTGTGTGTCAGTGTGTGTGTGGGTGTGTGTGTGTGCGTGATTTTACCAACACTACGCTAAATTCCTTGTGCTTTAAATGTTTTGTTAATGTCACTTGGCTCAATAAATACTGTATTCTGTATTCTGTATTGTACTGTACTAAACGCAGACAATCAAAATGTGCAAGTATTTCTAATTCTTACTCTGCAGGCCAAGGATATACATTTATTTGGAAACGGTATATACTAATGAAATCAATTTGTATGGATAAAATGTCTCAGTTTAATAAAGAAATAATAATCGCGTAACATGGTTTCCCCATGACACTAGGATGGGCGCAGTGGCGTAGTGGGGACTGGGTGGCCGAGTGGTAACGCACTTGCGCTCGGAAGCGAGAGGTTGCGAGTTCGACCCTGGGTCAGGGCGTTGGCAATTTTCTCCCCCCTTTCCTAACCTAGGTGGTGGGTTCAAGTGCTAGTCTTTCGGATGAAAAACCGAGGTCCCTTCGTGTACACTACATTGGGGTGTGCACGTTAAAGATCCCACGATTGACAAAAGGGTCTTTCCTGGCAAAATTGTATAGGCATAGATAAAAATGTCCACCAAAATACCCGTGTGACTTTGAATAATAGGCCGCGAAAAGTAGGATATGCTGCGATCTGCTGGCTGATGTGAATGCGTGATGTATTGTGTAAAAAAATTCCATCTCACACGGCATAAATAAATCCCTGCGCCTTAAATATGTGCGCGATATAAATTGCATAAAAAATTTTTTTTTTAAATCCCTACGCTTAGAACTGTACCCATGGAATACGCGCGATATAAGCCTCATATTGATTGATTGATTGATAAAACATCGGACTCCTAATCGGAAGGTCGTGAGTTCAAATCCCGGCCGCTGCCGCCTGGTGGGTTAAGGGTGGAGATTTTCCGATCTCCTAGGTCAACTTATGTGCCCTATCCCCCTTCTTGTGTACACGCAAAAGCACAAGACCAAGTGCGCACGGAAAAGATCCTGTAATGCATGTCAGAGTTCGGTGGGTTATAGAAACACGAAAATACCCAGCATGCCTCCCCGGGGTAAAAACGGCCATACACGTAAAAACCCACTCATGCAAAAACATGAGTGAACGTGGGAGTTTCAGCCCACGAACAAAGAAGAAGAAGAAGAAGAAGAAGAAGACCCTAGCTCTGGAGAATAACCGTTGCCAGACACAAGCAGGCTACACCTGTCTCGGTCTGTGAAAACATAGTAAAACAAGTCGCGTAAGGCGAAAATACAATATTTAGTCAAGTAGCTGCCATTTTTCAGCAAGACCGTATACTCGTAGCATCGTCAGTCCACCGCTCATGGCAAAGGCAGTGAAATTGACAAGAAGAGCGGGGTAGTAGTTGCGCTAAGAAGGATAGCACGCTTTTCTGTACCTCTCTTTGTTTTAACTTTCTGAGCGTGTTTTTAATCCAAACATATCATATCTATATGTTTTTGGAATCAGGAACCGACAAGGAATAAGATGAAAGTGTTTTTAAATTGATTTGGACAATTTAATTTTGATAATAATTTTTATATATTTAATTTTCAGAGCTTGTTTTTAATCCGAATATAACATATTTATATGTTTTTGGAATCAGCAAATGATGGAAAATAAGATAAACGTAAATTTGGATCGTTTTATAAATTTTTATTTTTTTTTTACAATTTTCAGATTTTTAATGACCAAAGTCATTAATTAATTTTTAAGCCACCAAGCTGAAATGCAATACCAAACCCCGGGCTTCGTCGAAGATTACTTGACCAAAATTTCAACCAATTTGGTTGAAAAATGAGGGCGTGACAGTGCCGCCTCAACTTTCACGAAAAGCCGGATATGACGTCATCAAAGACATTTATCAAAAAAATGAAAAAAACGTATGGGGATTTCATACCCAGGAACTCTCATGTCAAATTTCATAAAGATCGGTCCAGTAGTTTAGTCTGAATCGCTCTACACACACACACAGACACACACACACACACACATACACCACGACCCTCGTCTCGATTCCCCCCTCTACGTTAAAATATTTAGTCAAAACTTGACTAAATATAAAAACTAAGGAAAGGGTAAGTAGGCTCTGGGTGCAGGCAGGAATAATTCGTGTCTGTATTCTCATGAAAAGCACAGCCAGGGAGGTACTGCTTTCCT
>NC_090247.1:74877707-74900207 GCF_037325665.1 Littorina saxatilis
CTCTTTCTCTCTGTCACTCCCTGTCTGTCTGTCCGTCTCTCTGTCTCAGTCTCTGTCTCTCTCTCTCTCTGTCACTCCCTGTCTGTCTGTCTGTCCGTCTCTCTCTCTCTCTCTCACTCCTTGTCTGTCTGTCTGTCCATTTCTCTCTCTCAGTCTCTCTCTCTCTCTCTGTTTCTCTTTTACGTTCCTCTCTCTCTGCGAATGTCTTGAGGGTGGCTACTGTGATAGGTAAATCAAGGAGCACTGATAAGTGAGTTAAGACACGGATCTTTAAAGCGAGCAATTAATGCACCACCCATGTGCCAGCTTCAAACCTCTTTCTTTGGGACAAGCCGGCTAGGCGAAACTGCGTGTGTCTTTGGTGGAAAAGACTGATGTAAAAGAGTGCGCTGCGTCAAGGAAATAGTGTCAATAGCTTTTTTTGTGCGGTTTGGGTGTGTCGCAAACTGACTACACTTTAAAACTAATGTAATTTGCATATCACTTGCAGACATAATTGCACGTGATAAAAAAAAACCCACTAGGATGCATCATCGCGATGATGTCAATAGATAACGCTTGTGTGCGGCTCGTGGGGGGCGCCGAGCAGGATGCTGGTAACAAAATGCACAAAAAGATTTCACTCGTGGAATTGCTTTGCAATGCATTACTGCTTCCTGAAAATGAAAGGAACTTCAAATGCTTCCCCGTCAATTTCAAGAAGTACGATTATCTAGAGGGAGATAAGCATGCCAAGTTATTGGAAGTGAAGCAGATTTGTGGATAAGGATTAGGATAAGATTCATATAGTCCCGTGAGGTTAGTTACCCTCATGGAAATTTGGGCTGCTTTTTCCCTGGGGAAAGCGAGCTGCCGTACAGTATACGGCACTACCCATGTTTTTGGGTGTTTTTTGTCCTGCTTGCGTGTATTCATGTTTCCAAGCCCTGAGACTTTCGCTGTGAACTTGGTTTCTTTATCGTGCGCATGCGATGAATCAAATGTCTAATCTCTTGAACGTCCACACACTTGGTCAGGACGTGGTCCATGGTCCAAGGTTCATCGCATCCAACACAGTGTGGTAGGTCTTCACCCTTCAATAGATGTGAATGTGTGACGTAACTGTGACCAGTAGTAATGTGGAGGCGACAGAGAACCGTCATTTACCTTCTGATGAGGCGACAGAGAACCGTCACTTCCCTTGTGTTGAGGCGACAGAGAACCGTCACTTCCCTTGTGTTGAGGCGACAGAGAACCGTCACTTCCCTTCTGTTGAGGCGACAGAGAACCGTCACTTCCCTTCTGTTGAGGCGACAGAGAACCACCACTTCCCTTCTGTTGAGGCGACAGAGAACTGTCTCTTCCCTTCTGTTGAGGCGACAGAGAACCGTCACTTCCCTTCTGTTGAGGCGACAGAGAACCGTCTCTTCCCTTCTGTTGAGGCGACAGAGAACCGTCACTTCCCTTCTGTTGAGGCGACAGAGAACCGTCACTTCCCTTCTGTTGAGGCGACAGAGAACCGTCTCTTCCCTTCTGTTGAGGCGACAGAGAACCGTCACTTCCCTTCTGTTGAGGCGACAGAGAACCGTCACTTCCCTTCTGTTGAGGCGACAGAGAACCGTCACTTCCCTTCTGTTGAGGCGACAGAGAACCGTCACTTCCCTTCTGTTGAGGCGACAGAGAACCGTCACTTCCCTTCTGTTGAGGCGACAGAGAACCGTCACTTCCCTTCTGTTGAGGCGACAGAGAACCGTCTCTTCCCTTCTGTTGAGGCGACAGAGAACCGTCACTTCCCTTCTGTTCAGGCGACAGAGAACCGTCTCTTCCCTTCTGTTGAGGCGACAGAGAACCGTCACTTCCCTTCTGTTGAGGCGACAGATAACCGTCACTTCCCTTCTGTTGAGGCGACAGAGAACCGTCTCTTCCCTTCTGTTGAGGCGACAGAGAACCGTCACTTCCCTTCTGTTGAGGCGACAGAGAACCGTCACTTCCCTTCTGTTGAGGCGACAGAGAACCGTCACTTCCCTTCTGTTGAGGCGACAGAGAACCGTCACTTCCCTTCTGTTGAGGCGACAGAGAACTGTCTCTTCCCTTCTGTTGAGGCGACAGAGAACCGTCACTTCCCTTCTGTTGAGGCGACAGAGAACCGTCTCTTCCCTTCTGTTGAGGCGACAGAGAACCGTCACTTCCCTTCTGTTGAGGCGACAGAGAACCGTCTCTTCCCTTCTGTTGAGGCGACAGAGAACCGTCTCTTCCCTTCTGTTGAGGCGACAGAGAACCGTCACTTCCCTTCTGTTGAGGCGACAGAGAACCGTCACTTCCCTTCTGTTGAGGCGACAGAGAACCGTCTCTTCCCTTCTGTTGAGGCGACAGAGAACCGTCACTTCCCTTCTGTTGAGGCGACAGAGAACCGTCACTTCCCTTCTGTTGAGGCGACAGAGAACCGTCTCTTCCCTTCTGTTGAGGCGACAGAGAACCGTCTCTTCCCTTCTGTTGAGGCGACAGAGAACCGTCACTTCCCTTCTGTTGAGGCGACAGAGAACCGTCTCTTCCCTTCTGTTGAGGCGACAGAGAACCGTCACTTCCCTTCTGTTGAGGCGACAGAGAACCGTCTCTTCCCTTCTGTTGAGGCGACAGAGAACCGTCTCTTCCCTTCTGTTGAGGCGACAGAGAACCGTCACTTCCCTTCTGTTGAGGCGACAGAGAACCGTCACTTCCCTTCTGTTGAGGCGACAGAGAACCGTCTCTTCCCTTCTGTTGAGGCGACAGAGAACCGTCACTTCCCTTCTGTTGAGGCGACAGAGAACCGTCACTTCCCTTCTGTTGAGGCGACAGAGAACCGTCACTTCCCTTCTGTTGAGGCGACAGAGAACCGTCACTTCCCTTCTGTTGAGGCGACAGAGAACCGTCTCTTCCCTTCTGTTGAGGCGACAGAGAACCGTCACTTCCCTTCTGTTGAGGCGACAGAGAACCGTCACTTCCCTTCTGTTGAGGCGACATCTGTGCAAGCTGTCAGACAGCTGAGGGAGGATCTTGTGAAGTTTGTTTTCTTCACATTCGCCCCATTCACTCTGCCATGGGGGTTTGATGTAACTTGTTCGTGCGAGCTTTGAAATCTGAAAACTTAGTGTGTTTGTCAGTTATGGGCATTTCTCTGGCACCTTTAGCAGTGTGTTGAGTGAAATACGGGGTGCAAAGTTCGGACAGCAGTACTTTGGAGGAGGGCGGGGAGGGGGGGGGGGATGAGTATGTTTATGTGAGATACACAAGGCAGGCTGACGTCCTACACATGTGTTGGGAGAGAGGATTGAGGGGTGGGAAGGAGGAAAGGGGATGAGGTTTTCAGAACAGATGTCTTATTTCAGCCTTATATATTGAGAGACACAGGGTGTATGCTAGCTTCCATTGAAGCGTGCAATGTTTATCTAAAATCTCATGGGGTTTCAGTTTATGTTCGTTGATAATTAAGGGTGTGTAGGTTGCGGAAATCTTGTTGGAGTGATTGGCAGCGGTCAAAGGTAAAAAAAACAAAAAAACTTTGCACATTCACAGAAACGGGGAAAGAACTTGTGAGCGCATCCATCCGTGCGAATTCTGCGAAGTATTTTAAGGAGGGGGTTGGGGAGTGTAGGCCTGTTTTGTTTTGTTTGTCGGGGCAGAATAAGCCAACCATGGGCATTGCCTTCTGTTTTTAATTCTGTTTCCCAGTGACGCCAGGCAAATTTGGCCATTTTGTGTTTTGCTTCCGTCTTTGTTAACTTTAAGTCATGACACGGTGCTTGATCTGTGATAGCCTCTTTTGCTGCTCTGTCAACCATATCATTGCCTCTGATCCCTGTGATATGGCTGACAGAGCCTCTGATCCCTGTGATATGGCTGACAGAGCCTCTGAGCCCTGTCTTATGGCTGACAGAGCCTGTCCATAACGATTACCCAAGGGACCGACCTACAGTGATGGTTATAGATAGGTGGTCGCATTAAAAAGGTGAATTATATTGAACATATGAGCTCGTCGGGATCTTCGGGGTGGTCATTGTGGACATGTGGTCGCTATTGAGAGGGGGTCGCCTGGGAAGTTTGGACTGTACATCCCAAGTGTACACCGCTGGAACGACACATGATGACTGTCACATGTGTCAGATTAACGAAGACATACCGTCAGCATTGGTTTCGTTTCAGAATATTTGCTGTCAATGTTTCAAATGCGTTCCCAGTAATTAGAGGGCGTAACTGTCCTTCAGAAAGCAATTTACCAATTGAAACGCTCTTCATGTGTCTAAAGAGTTACATCTTCTTTTGAGCACTGATGTAATTTGCCACTTACTTCAGAAGAGTTTATGTTTAATAAAAAAAAAGGTTATTTTTGTTTTCCTGTTACACTCACTAACTCATTTACCAACTAACCTCATTTACCAACTAACCTCATTTACCAACTAACCTCATTTACCAACTAACCTCATTTACCAACTAACCTCATTCACCAACCAACCTCATTTACCAACTAACCTCATTTACCAACTAACCTCATTTACCAACCAACCTCATTTACCAACTAACCTCATTTACCAACCAACCTCATTTACCAACTAACCTCATTTACCAACTAACCTCATTTACCAACCAACCTCATTTACCAACTAACCTCATTTTCTTCAATTTGAGTGTTTACTTTTGAGATACATGGGTTTTTTTCCAGGATAACTTAAGACACAATTTGAGTTGTGCATCAATGCTAAGTCAAAACACGTCTGTCTGTCTCTCCGTCTGTCTGTCTGTCTCTCCGTCTGACTGTCTGTCTGTCTGCTTGTCTGTCTATCTGTCTGTCTGTCTGTCTGTCTCTCTGTGTCTCTCTCTCTTTCTCTCTTTCTCTCTCTCTCTCTCTCTCTCTCTCTCTCTTTTTCTCGTCCAAGTGGAATTCTCCAACCTCAGTTGAATGTATCGATATCCCTCCTTTCTGTACGTATATGCTGTAACTCGGTTTGCCCGTCCAACTCCGAGCTGCAAACTGTTGAGCTGGACTCATCGACTTGGCAAGGACTATGGTTTTCTTTGGCCTCTAAACTATCAGTGTTGTTGGTCTTCGTTATCGTCCGTCAGTGAAGGAAGCTCATTTGGTTTTCTCATTAAAAGGTGGGGATAAGAACATGTATCGAAGTTCCAAACTAAGTCGGTTCTTCTTGAAGAACGGCCGGTTTTCACAGTCGTTACACTTACAACTCCTACCCTGCACCATAGACCAAATAGCCTGGACCGCCAACTCGTCACGTGACCCTTCGAGGTTACGACTCTCGACTTTCAGGGGCGCGTCACGTCCGGTTTGAAAGGCCAGCGATTCGAAGACAGTGAAAAGAAAGCACGCTCCAGTTATTTGTGACAATGGGAGGTGACAATAAACTGGATTTTTCAAAACTCCAAACTAAACTTAACAAAACTCATCGAAAAACATGTTCCATATGCACTTTTGCTGAGTTTATTTTAGCATTTTCAGAACTTACCTCGGCAACTTCGTCCATGTTTACAATCGACACCGGATATGACGTCCCTCTGATTTCTGAAAGGCCATGTAAGCGTAGGTTCCTAAATGCGAGAGGCGCTACCTCGTAATAGAGAGAAAGAGCGGAGAGAGAACTAGTTGGCTGTCCAGGATAAATGGTCTATGCATACACGTAATCGTCGGATGCTATGATCCTGAGGTTTTAAACGTCGTTATATATGGGGCCAGTCTATGAACTAATTATATCCTGAAGTCCCTGTGACCAACACTGCCAGGAGTAAAATTATTTTTGTTAAAAGCACTGCAAATTGAGACAGATTGCCAGATTCAGTTTTAGTCACTCAGAACTACAAGGACATTTCAGAATGTTTTTAGACAGATGAAGGAACTCGTGATATAACTCCTTGCGATCTACATTGGCAAGAGAGTCTGAAACGGCTGCAAATTCACCACGGGTTGCCAGATTTAGCTTTAAGGCCAAAAAAAAGAGGTCTGTTTACGGTAACATAGGCCAAAAAAATAGGGTCGGTAGGTCGGGATTTTTTTTTTCTCCCAAAAACCATATTTTTACGTTATTTTGCAAAAAAACCAAGATTTTTTTTTTTTTTTCCCCCAAATGCCAAAAAAAAAGTCTAGGGTCGCGCGAAAAAAATAGGGTCGGTCGGGTTACCGTAAACAGACCTATTTTTTTTTTGGCCTAATCACTCTGACAACGGTTCACAATTCTTCGTTCTTTCTGACCGATCTACAAGAGTCTTCACACCAGGTCCTCTGATCAACACCGCCAAGGATTTCTCAAACATTTCTGAGCTCACTAAGATTGCCACATTTAGTTTTAGTCACTATGCCCAGACCTGTGCACACTCAAAACGCTCACCAGTAGTAAACAAACCAAATTTTAGTAGTTTAAATTTTTTTTCAGTAGTAAGCTGTAACGACAGTTCAAGACATAATTCTGCTCACAAAGCACACAAACTGAAACACTATGACGCAGTAGAATGGGAATGACTCTTTATTAACAAGCCAAGGCATCATGCCCTACTTCACCTACATTTCTGATGTTTTTCTTATTTTGGACCGATCTTGGAACTTCTGATACAAGCCCTTGTGCGTAGTACTGTCAAGAGAGTCAGAACCGGCTGCACATTTGCTAAGATTGGCTAAGATTTGCTAAGATTGGCAGATTTCGTTTAGCCACCATGTGCTGCAACACCAAAACTGATGTCAGAATGTTTTGTTATTTTGAACCGATGGAGGAACTCATGATATGTGACCCTCCACCACGAAATGAGTCACATGTCACCTTTGCATGATTTTCATATTTTTACATTTTTACATTTTCATGAAGAGTTTTTTATGCTCTATCCAGAAAAGAGCAAAAACTGTTTGAGTTATAAGCCTGTAACTAAGGTGACCCACACACTGTTACCAGACACTCCCCGGACTTCTATTACGCCTAGCGCCGAACCGCGCGAGGTGACATGCGACTCATTTCGTGGTGGAGGGTCACATATAACTCATTGTGAGCAACGCTACCAAGAGAATGTAAAAGGGCTGCACATTCGCTCAGGTTATCAGCCTCATTCACTATGTACTACCACACCGAAACTTCAGAATTCTTCGATATTTTGAACCTATCTAAATAATATGTAACACATCCCATGTGATCAACGCTGCCAAGAGAGCCAGAAACGGCTGCAAATTCACTAAGATTGCCAGAGTCAGTTTTAGTGCTACTGCAACCAAACTTCAGGTTTGTTCGTTATTTTGAATCGATGTAGCCTAAGAAATGATGATATAACTTTTTGCGATCAACACTGCCACGAGAGTCTGAAACGGCTGCAAATTAACTACAATTGCCAGATTCAGTTTTAGTCACTATATGCTACGAGTACTACCACAACGAAACTTCAGAATTCTTCGTTATTTTGGACCGATCTCCCTTGTGATCGACACTGGCAAGGGAATCTGAAACGGCTGCAAATTCGCTCATGTTACTTGGTCCAAGTTTAGTCACCCAGTACTACTCATCTACACTCACTGTGGCATCGCCCGTATTTCAAGCCGAGGAGCTAGAAATAACCTGGTGAAAGGAGAGTGTGCAGGAAAAACAATTTCTTCTGACAGATCGAGGCTAAATCTGGCAGCACTACAGTTCCTCCAGTCAGCACCGAGACTTGACGAGAACTGACGAGACTCTTTGCGAGACTCTGTCAATGCTGTACTCAGATTCTCAGATGGTGAAATGATATTTTCATTAATGTCATGTCTCAGTGGGAAGATAATTCAGTTTGCTTTCTGTACATTCACAGATGTTGAAGTGATATTTTCAGTGCCACGTTTGAGTCGCGAATGAAAACTTGAGTGTGGTTTCTGTACCTTTGTAGGTGCAGGTGTTGAAATAATATTTTCAGTACTACGTTGTAGTCGCAAGATGTTAAAATGGTATTTTAGTACCACGTTTCAGTAGCTGTAAAGAAAACTTGGTTGTGCTTTCTGTGCCTTCGCAGGTGTTTAAACATTTGATATTTGCAGTACCACGTCTTTGTAGCAAGATGTTGAAATGGTGGGTTTTTACACCCCCGGTATAGGGGTGTGTATAGGATTCGGTCGATGTGTTTGTTTGTTTGTTTGTGTTCGCATATAGATCTCAAGAATGAACGGACCGATCGTAACCAAACTTGGTGAACAGGTTCTATACATTCCTGAGACGGTCCTTACAAAAATTGGGACCAGTCAAACACACGGTTAGGGAGTTATTGGTGGATTAAGATTCTACAAGGACTTATAGAGGGACATATTAATGGTCAAAGGGAAATAACCTTCTCAGTTGGTGGCAGTGAGAATGGTAAGGACGGGGGTGTTTTTCCTACCTCGGAGGAATTTCTTGTTTCAATAGCTGTAAAGAAAACTGTAGTTCCTGTACCTTTGCATGTGTTGAAATGTTATTTCAGTACAACGTTTCAGTAGCAAGATGTTGGAATGATGTGGGTTTTTTCTCCACGTTTCAGTAGCTGTAAAGAAAACTTGGTCAGGCTCTCTGTGCTTTAGCAGGTGTTGAAATGATATTTTCAGTACCACGTTTTAACAGCAAGATGTTTAAGTGGTACGTTGAGTACATGTACCACGTTTCAGGTTTTTTTTCTTCTTCAGCGTTCGACGGTGACTCCGTTTCGGTAGCTGTAAAGAAAACTTAGTTGTGCTTTTTGTACCTTCAAAGGTGTTGAAATGATATTTTGCAGTACCACGTTTCAGTGCCAAGAGATGTTGAACTGATACTATCAGTAGCGCGTTTCGTTAGCTTTAAAGAAAACTGAAATTTGCTACCTGCGCATTCACAGGCGTGCACTGTTATTTTTTTTATTGCTAATTTTCAGTAGCCTTTTACACCAAAATATGAAATTATTGTTTACGCAGTAACAAAAGGAACGTCACTTCCTGGTTTGTGTTTATCCACCTCGAACTTTATGCCATTTCACAGGAAGGCGGGGAAAGAGGAAGGGAGAAAGAAAAAAAGTCGCTTTTTAACGATTTTCTTTAATTTTAAGCGCATTTTTCAATCAATCACAACAAAACCATATCATTTCGGTTACAGGAGAAAATCAGAAAAACAATGATATTACTTTTGTTATTCAATTTCCGGGGTGGTTTTTTTTAAAGGGAAAAAACCCGCTACTTTTGAATGAATATTTCATATTAAAGGTACCAAGCTGAAATGCAATCCCATAGTCCGGATCGGGTCGAAGGTTTTGTGACAAACATTTCAAGAAAATTGATGAGAAAAAAAGCCGTGACAGTGCGGCCTCAACTTTTGCAAACGGGCATATATGACGTCTTCAAAGAGCACTATCAAAAATCTGGGAAAAACGAGCACATACAAATCATACACACAACGCTCATAAGCCTAGCTTGTTCTGTTCCATGTTCCCAATTTCATGTATGCGGCAATATTCCAATGAAATTTACTGAATAAACTTGTTTAAACCCACACACAGACACACACACACACACAAACACACACACACACACTCACACACACAAACACACACACAAACACACACACACACACTCACACACACAAACACACACACACACACACTCTAACACACATACACACACACACACACACACACACACACATACACACACACACACACACACACACACACACTGGCACACACACATACCTAGGGAGACAAACCTCGCTTTTCGCTCTCGTTTAAACTGTCAGTCATTACTTGACTGAATGTAAAAAACAAGTCGCGTAAGGCGAAATAACAACATTTAGTCAAGCTGTCGAACTCACAGAATGAAACTGAACGCACTGCTTTTTTCACCAAGACCACATACTCGTAGTTTCGTCAGTCCACCGCTCGTGGCAAAGGCAGTGAAATCGACAAGCCATGCAGAATAGTGCGGTAGTGGTCGCGCTGAGCAGGATAACACGCTTTTCTGTATCTCTATTCTTTTTAGCTTACTGAGTTTGTTTTTAATCCAAACATATCATATCTATATGTTTTTGGAATCAGGGACCGACAAGGAATAAGATGAAATTGTTTTTAAATCGATTTCGGAAAATTAATTTTAATCATAATTTTCATAATTTTAATTTTCAGAGCTTGTTTGTAATCCAAATATAACATATGTATATGTTTTTGGAATCAGAAAATGACGAAGAATAAGATGAAATTGTCTTTGGATCCTTTAATAAAAATAATTTTAATTACACGTTTCCGACTTTTAATGACCAAACTCATTCATTAGGTTTTAAGCCACCAAGCTGAAATGCAATACCAAAGTCCGGCCTTCGTCGAAGATTGCTTTGCCAAAATTTCAATCAATTTGATTGAAAAATGAGGGTGTGACAGTGCCGCCTCAACTTTTACAAAAAGCCGGATATGACGTCATCAAAGGTATTTATCGAAAAAAAAGAAAAAAAACCGTCCGGGGATATCATTCCCAGGAACTCTCATGTCAAATTTCATAAAGATCGGTCCAGTAGTTTAGTCTGAATCGCTCTACACACACACACGCACAGACACAAACACACACACACACACACACACACACACACACACAACCACACACAACCACACAACCACAACCGCAAAGTATCTGACAAAGAAGGGGCACCAATAAGGCCTCGCGGCCTTCGGCTAACAAATATAGCCGCCCCTACATACTACTACGTAGAGGTTACACGCCGAGTCTCAGTGATTATCAAAAATAATGGTCGAAGTTAGCGGATCATGAAAAATGCGAGCTTTAGCGAGCTTTTTCATGACCGCGAACTGAGACCATTATTTTTGATAATCACTGAGACGAGGTGTGTAACCTCTTTATTCCTCCTTTCTTCAGTTATTCAAAGAAAAGAGGAGTTTTTTTGCGAAAGTTTGATCGAATCCTATTCTCTCAACCAGTCAACCTGCGCAGGCGATCGATTAATGCGCGGTTGTATAGTTCCGTGCAAATCATTCCATTCTGTTAACACTTCTTGTCAGTTTTCCTATTTTAGGCTAAAATCAAGTACACAGATATGCTGTTATTCTGCTGTGGCGGCAAAGGCAGATATTGTGTGTTCTGTATATGTTTTGGTATCGCTTAGGGTAATGTTTTTTCGTCAAATGGGACTAGCAGACGAACTTTTGCACCCGTGTTCCAACGTTAAAAACTGTATGAAGTTCAGTTTTCCGGGGAAAATAGTGTATGAAACCCCTTTATGTTGTTTAAATTGATGAGATGTGTGCATTTGGTTGCGTGTGATCTGTTTATTAAATGAAATATTGTTGAAAACTGACCGTCGGATTGCAGTCTGTTGTCGAAGGAACTGAGTGAAAAGAAGGGGAACTACTCTTGTCGCTAGACAAAGTATGAGTTACTTGCCTTGGGAAATTGCTTGTGATGAACGGCTTGAGCCACGGCAGATGAGATTCAGAAAACAACCGAACTCATGGATTTTATATGGAGATTCATGTGTTCAGGCCTGTAGTTGTTAATTTAAATGCGGTATGTTTGTATTGTTTGCTCCAGAGATGTATACTTCGTACATTAGAGCGTTCTGAACTTTTCAGTCGCAAAAAGTAGTACCGAAACAGAACAACCTCTCAACCCATTGCACTATCGAGGATTCAGGCTGTTGCTGGGTCGTTATTTGTTTGGTTGCTGGGTCATTATCGAAAAATAACTACCCCTACAAGTTTACAGAGGTAAAGAAGCAGAGGGGGGAATAATACTACTACCACGACCCTTGTCTCGATTCCCCCCTCTATGTTAAAACATTTAGTCAAAACTTGACTAAATGTAATGAAAATAAAAAATGAAAAGATTAGGCAGAAATAAAACAACGAGGAAGGGAAGCACGCAAATTGATTGATTGATTGATTGATTGATTGAAATATAAGTAAGTTCAATTAAAATGAGAGAAAAATATTCCCGCGAACCGGATTCGAACCAGTGACCTAAGGATCGCCGTAGTGTAAGTTTGCCTCTACAGTCCTCCGCTCTACCAACTGAGCTATCACGGGATAGAATGTCTGTCAACATTTTATAGGATGATTCTCAACGTACACCAGTCAAAAAAACTTTATTGCCGCTCAATCATAACCCAGAAGCTGAAAATGCCGGCTACGAACGATGCTAACAGATTTGATATGTGAACTTTATATTTCGAGGGTGACGTGATAAGTAATTCAAGCATGCTTTTTTTCATCCGGCCGTCGCCCATTGAGGGTAACTCAATAACAAGAGAGAGAGGGGGGGGGGCGAGAGAGAGAGAGAGAGAGAGAGAGAGAGAGAGAGAGAGAGAGAGAGGGAGAGAGAGAGAGTTAGAGAGAGAGATAGAGAGAGCGAGAGAGAGAGAGAGAGAGAGAGAGAGGGAGAGAGAGAGAGAGAGAGTTAGAGAGAGAGATAGAGAGAGCGAGAGAGAGAGAGAGAGAGGGAGAGAGAGAGAGAGAGTTAGAGAGAGAGATAGAGAGAGAGAGAGTTAGAGAGAGAGATAGAGAGAGAGAGAGAGAGAGAGAGAGACAGACAGACAGACAGACAGACAGACAGAGACAGACACTGAGAGACAGACAGAGACAGAGAGCCAGAGACAGACAGACAGACAGGCAGACAAAGAGAGGCAAGACACAAAGACTTGGGGAGATGGAGGTATACAGTCCAATCACATAATATGTTCACTTTGTTATTAAATATTAACTGTTTACGGGTTCAGTTCGTTATTAGCACCCATCACATTAAAACCATTAAGACCGTTTTATCGCTCATGTCTCTCTGACAGGATGGATAATTACTACGCGGATTAAAGGTAAAGATGAAGAGCTAAAAGCCGAAATATATCAAAACAAGAATACAGAGTTATCTCCCAAATGTGCTTCGTTAATGTTTCTGATAAAAGACGAAAGACGAAAGTGATTGCAGAATGGCCGACTTCGACAGTGATCTCCGTTCTGTTCTTCCCAGTTATGATAAAGACATCGTTCTAAGGTCAAAACAAGTCGAAATTTTGAGACTGCTGTGGGAAGGAGACCGTGATATTCATTATCTACGATCGCGAATCTGCTTATATCAAGAACACATTGCGAAAAGCTCTAAATATGTTTTTTAAAAAATCGATTTCCTCTCCAGAGAAGGAAAACAAAGGCATCCTGTCAGGGTTAAATGAGACCCGAAGGGAAGTAACTCATTTTGACCTGAGTTTAGGATGATTTGTGTAAGTGAACGCACCCTCTGTATGCCTGTTTGTCCGTCAGTCTGTCTATCCGTCTTTCTGTCTGTCTGCCTGCCTGTCTGTCTGTCTGCCTGTCTGTCTGTCTGTCTATCTCTGTCTGTCTCTGTATGTCTGTCTGTCTGTCTGTCGCTGTCTTTCTCTCAGTCTGTCCGTACGTCTGTGTGTCTGTCTCTGTCTCTGTCTGTCTGTCTGTCTGTCTCTGTCTGTCTGTCTGTCTCTCTGTCTCTGTCTGTCTGTCTGTCTGTCTCTGTCTGTCTGTCTCTTTCTCTGTCTGTCTGTCTGTGTCTCTCTCTCTGTCTGTCTGTCTGTATGTCTGTCTGTCTGTCTCTGTCTCTCTCTCTCTTTCTCTATCTTCTAACTCAGTGACGCAAAAGGTTTCACCAATAAAACTAAGAAGGAAGTCATAAAGCTCGCGCCATGTAATGTGATTTACCGCTGAATGACAGCAGACGGTTGAGTTCAATGCCAACTTTCAGTGCAGAACCTCCTAGAGTTCTCTCTCTCTCTCTCTCTCTCTCTCTCTCTCTCTCTCTCTCTCTCTCTCTCTCTCTCTCTCTCTCTCTCTCTCTTTCTGAACTCTCTCTCTCTTTCTGAACTCTCCCTCTCTCTCACCCCTATCTCAGTCTCTCACTCGCTCTCTTTCCCCTCCCACACTCTCTCCCTCTCTCTCACCCCCTCTCTCTTCCTCTGTATGATTGCGATTGACAATTGTCCTTTTATTGTCTTTATTTTTATGTCTTAGTTTAGCAGGGACAGATTGTAAGACTAGGCGTGAGCCTAAAATCGCCATCCTTGAGTAATAAAGTTCGTTCGTTCGTTCGTTCGTTCTCTCTCTGCCCTCTCTCTCTCTCTCTTTCTCTGTCCGAGTCACACCCACTCTTTTTCTGCCCCCTCCCCCCACGTTTCTCTTTCTGTCACTGTATTTTCTTTTCAGCTACAGCTTGACAGAGGGGCGCGGAGTATCTGAAACTCCTGACCTAAAAACACCTATCTCTGTTCCTGGCACTTCATTCGAGCACGTTCGCACCGTCTATTGTTTGTTGTTGGGATCCTGGAACAGCACACCGACTGTCGGGCAAAATAGCAATTGTACGGGGACAAGTAAGGAAAGAAAACAGGAATAAGGGTATCCAGGTTTGTGGTAACAGAAAACGTATACAATTCTGCTTTATTTGAGGAACTTAAAACTTGATTTTTTTTTTCGTTCGTCTGTCTTATTTGTTTTCTCTCTTTCTTTCTCCGTGTTTAATGTCTGCTTGCTCCTTGGTGGTGAGGTTCTTGTTCCGTGCTGTTCTCTATCTCTCTTTCTTTCTCCGTGTTTAATGTCTGCTTGCTCCTTGGTGGTGAGGTTCTTGTTCCGTGCTGTTCTCTATCTCTCTTTCTTTCTCCGTGTTTAATGTCTGCTTGCTCCTTGGTGGTTAGGTTCTTGTTCCGTGCTGTTCTCTATCTCTCTTTCTTTCTCCGTGTTTAATGTCTGCTTGCTCCTTGGTGGTGAGGTTCTTGTTCCGTGCTGTTCTCTATCTCTCTTTCTTTCTCCGTGTTTAATGTCTGCTTGCTCCTTGGTGGTGAGGTTCTTGTTACGTGCTGTTCTCTATCTCTCTTTCTTTCTCCGTGTTTAATGTCTGCTTGCTCCTTGGTGGTGAGGTTCTTGTTACGTGCTGTTCTCTATCTCTCTTTCTTTCTCCGTGTTTAATGTCTGCTTGCTCCTTGTGGTCAGGTTCTTGTTACGTGCTGTTCTCTATCTCTCTTTCTTTCTCCGTGTTTAATGTCTGCTTGCTCCTTGGTGGTCAGGTTCTTGTTCCGTGCTGTTCTCTATCTCTCTTTCTTTCTCCGTGTTTAATGTCTGCTTGCTCCTTGGTGGTGAGGTTCTTGTTCCGTGCTGTTCTCTATCTCTCTTTCTTTCTCCGTGTTTAATGTCTGCTTGCTCCTTGGTGGTGAGGTTCTTGTTCCGTGCTGTTCTCTATCTCTCTTTCTTTCTCCGTGTTTAATGTCTGCTTGCTCCTTGGTGGTGAGGTTCTTGTTCCGTGCTGTTCTCTATCTCTCTTTCTTTCTCCGTGTTTAATGTCTGCTTGCTCCTTGGTGGTCAGGTTCTTGTTCCGTGCTGTTCTCTATCTCTCTTTCTTTCTCCGTGTTTAATGTCTGCTTGCTCCTTGGTGGTCAGGTTCTTGTTCCGTGCTGTTCTCTATCTCTCTTTCTTTCTCCGTGTTTAATGTCTGCTTGCTCCTTGGTGGTGAGGTTCTTGTTCCGTGCTGTTCTCTATCTCTCTTTCTTTCTCCGTGTTTAATGTCTGCTTGCTCCTTGGTGGTGAGGTTCTTGTTACGTGCTGTTCTCTATCTCTCTTTCTTTCTCCGTGTTTAATGTCTGCTTGCTCCTTGGTGGTGAGGTTCTTGTTCCGTGCTGTTCTCTATCTCTCTTTCTTTCTCCGTGTTTAATGTCTGCTTGCTCCTTGGTGGTCAGGTTCTTGTTCCGTGCTGTTCTCTATCTCTCTTTCTTTCTCCGTGTTTAATGTCTGCTTGCTCCTTGGTGGTGAGGTTCTTGTTCCGTGCTGTTCTCTATCTCTCTTTCTTTCTCCGTGTTTAATGTCTGCTTGCTCCTTGGTGGTGAGGTTCTTGTTCCGTGCTGTTCTCTATCTCTCTTTCTTTCTCTGTGTTTAATGTCTGCTTGCTCCTTGGTGGTGAGGTTCTTGTTCCGTGCTGTTCTCTATCTCTCTTTCTTTCTCCGTGTTTAATGTCTGCTTGCTCCTTGGTGGTGAGGTTCTTGTTCCGTGCTGTTCTCTATCTCTCTTTCTTTCTCCGTGTTTAATGTCTGCTTGCTCCTTGGTGGTGAGGTTCTTGTTCCGTGCTGTTCTCTATCTCTCTTTCTTTCTCCGTGTTTAATGTCTGCTTGCTCCTTGGTGGTGAGGTTCTTGTTCCGTGCTGTTCTCTATCTCTCTTTCTTTCTCCGTGTTTAATGTCTGCTTGCTCCTTGGTGGTGAGGTTCTTGTTCCGTGCTGTTCTCTATCTCTCTTTCTTTCTCCGTGTTTAATGTCTGCTTGCTCCTTGGTGGTGAGGTTCTTGTTCCGTGCTGTTCTCTATCTCTCTTTCTTTCTCTGTGTTTAATGTCTGCTTGCTCCTTGGTGGTGAGGTTCTTGTTCCGTGCTGTTCTCTATCTCTCTTTCTTTCTCTGTGTTTAATGTCTGCTTGCTCCTTGGTGGTGAGGTTCTTGTTCCGTGCTGTTCTCTATCTCTCTTTCTTAAAGTACATGTAACTTAGGTGTTAATTACTTTATCTGCTTGGTAAACAAAAGATTAATTCCAGTAATAACTCTGACAGAATTTGTTTTGACATGGGAGAGTTGCGCCCCTGCCGGAAACATTGAGACAAGCACGCGTGGCCACTGATCAGTGTATGCAATCATGGCCGCAGTGCATATTGTGACTTCCGACAAACATATTTGTGTGTACGCCCGAGGTTAACAATTTTACCCAGAATTACTGCTATTACGTGCCTGGCAAATATCATGTACCAAGAACTCACTCATACACTCTTCCTATCCTTAGCAGCCACTCTCACAAACTAATTGTCCACACCAAATTGTTTGCGGTTCAGTCAACGTTAAGTGAAATATCATTCGGTTATCACTTGTTTTATGGAAAAGTATACAAAGATAAAATAAAACTTCACACGCAACATATTTACAAGAAACAACAAAATGTGAACGATTAAATAGACCACCAGTCAAACTGGTGATAGATTAACTCCCTTGTTGGTACGGAACGCGGATCGTATCAACTGATGCATCAAATTGATGCATCCAAAACCAAGATTTGATGCATCATTTTCACAATTTGATGCATCGTTTTCACAAAAAGATGCATCATTTTCAAAAAGGATGCATCATTTTCCAAAACTGATGCATCCGATACGAAAATGATGCATCCTTTTAGAAAATGATGCATCATTTTGATGCATCATTTTGATGCATCACTTTCGGTTTTGTATGCATGCGAAAGATCATTCATTTCCGGTCTTTCCGTAAGAAATGCCTGAGCACGGAAAAACTTGAAATGACATTTTGACGAATATAAACAGATGACTAATTGATTGATTTTACAGACACACAGTCAAGCTTGTAATTTCTCTTTTAGAGATGAATAAAGATTATTGTATTGTATTGTATTGTATTGTATTGCCGTCGGCACCTCCTTCTCCTTCGTTTCTCGCCTCCTGCCGTCTTTGCTCGACTGTTTGAACCACAGCTTCTTCCAAACCGTCAATTACACTTGCCATGATTTCGGACAAATTCCTGCTGGTAGTGGGATTGGGAATGGCGCGTACAAAAGAGGCTTAGAAATAGTTCGTTTCGCTTCGTATTCCGGTTCAAATTTTGCTTTTTGCTCGGCACTTTCCGGGAAAACCCGAAAATTCTGATGCATCAAAACGATGCATCAAATTCGTGGTTTTGGATGCATCAATTTCCTGCATCAGTTGATACGATCCGCGTTCCGTATGTTGGTGGGTCAACTGGTGACAGATTAACTCCCTTGTTGGTGGGTCAACTGGTGACAGATTAACTCCCTTGTTGGTGGGTCAACTGGTGACAGATTAACTCCCTTGTTGGTGGGTCAACTGGTGACAGATTAACTCCCTTGTTGGTGGGTCAACTGGTGACAGATTAACTCCCTTGTTGGTGGGTCAACTGGGCCACAAATACTTCTCTTTTACAAACTGGATTATTTGGGGAAAGAAACTATCATCATAAGCTGACACTCCATAGCATGCAAATCGGAGATCATTATTTACTGTGGTGCCATGATCGCTTGTCTCCACGGATCAGCGTGTTTGCCTCAATGTTTGGAAGGGGCATAACTCTTCAACAGTCGCTACAAACCCGTACGAAGATCGTCTGTTGATGTTGGGGTAAAATACGAAGGAAGAAAAATACAGATATGAACTGAAAGTAAGACTTGAAAGTGCATGGTAATCCGTTTTAAAAGGAAGGCAAAGGGAGCGAAACATGAAACCAAAGAGGAGAAATATAAAAAGTAGATACAAATACCAAAAAGCTGGAGTGCTGTCCGTTGTGAAAGGGGGTGTAAACACCCAAACCAAGCATCTGCACTTTCAATCCCACATCCAACCTGCTCACTTACTGTCTGTCGGACTGGTTTTCTGGATGTCTGTATTTCGGTCTCTTTCGTTCGTTCTGTCTTTTTTCTTTCTGTCTGTCTTTTTTCTTTCTGTTTGTCTTTTTTCCCTTTTTTTTCTTCTTGTTTCTTTCTTTTCCTTTGTATTTTGGTTTTTCTGTATCGGAGTCTGTCTATGTCTGCCTTTCAATCTTTCTTTTTTTCTTTCATTCATTCTTTCTTTGTTTCTTTTTCTCTCTCTTGTTTCCTTTTTTAAGCCGGCTGTGCTCTGCTGGCGAGACTGAAGTAGCATGATCTGTTGACCTGGTAACACAAGACAGACACACAGACTTCAGTTAAACACGTGCAGCACGACACTTGTTTATTCTCATGGAACGAGAAGGGGGGCGCTGGAAAAAGAATAAAAACACACACCACTGACCTAGTTTCGTTTCCGTTGCAAGGACAGGTAATCAAGCTGAGATGAAATCAGGTCTCTCAGCACCCAGGTAAAAAGGTTGCATCACTTCTCGGAAGACCGATGAAGAAAGGCTTGCAAGAACGAAGATGATGATGATGATGATGATGATGATGATGATGATGATGATGATGATGATGATGATGATGGCGACACACACACACACACACACACACACACACACACACACACACACCACACACACATACACACACACACACTGACACACAGGCACCAACACACACACACACACACACACACACACACACACACACACACACACACACACACAGCAGGAGATAACAATGACCGAAAGGCACTATAAAGAGAAGAAGTAGCTTAACATCTCAGCCAAGACAGGCTTATCGCCACAAAACGTCACGACTTTGTGTGTTTCTATTTCTACTTGACTAGCATGACGTGTCTAAATGTGTGCTCCGTGATATCAACCACTCAAACGTCTTTCAAACACGTGTGACCTGTCTGCAGACTGTCTGCTGTCTGTTGTGAAGAGATCTGTAAAACGAGAAAGCAAAACAAATTATAAGAAAAGTATGTAAATCTTACCCATGCAGCGAGCAAAACTAAGGCCAAACAAAAATACATCTTGGTTTAAGGCAACATGACCCAACAAAATAGGGTCGGCTTTTTATTTTATTTTATTTTTAATTGTTAGTCTCGGTATGGAACGCAAAATGTGCGAGAGTGATTTTTTTGGGTGTTTTTTGAGAAATGACCAAAAAAGTGTTAGGGTCGGCGGGAAAAATAGGAACGGTCGGGTTACCCTAAACGGCCAACTTTTTTGTTGTTTTGTTTTGCCTAATGGTCTACAGTTTTGTGCACAGATTGAGAAACAATGCGACTGTTGGAAGCTCCTTGGCAGAATTAAAAAAAAGTGCATGTGCGAGCAACAACCCCCCCCCCCCCCCCATTCTAAATCAAAATATGAAGAAGAAAAAAAAGAAGTAAAGAAATAAATGAAGAAAGGATAAAAGAACGACAGATAGAAAGAAACAATTTTTTTTTAGGTTTCAAAACAATGTGTAATTTGTCAAAGTCAAGTCCTAATTACAGTTATTGCTATTGAAATAAGCGGGTTTTTTAATTGAATGAAAGCTCTGCGATGAATGTATAAATATTGAACGTTAACAATTAAACAAACAAGAAATTATCATTATGTTTGTTTATTGGTTGGTTTTTTTGTTTGTTGATGTTGTTTTGGTGAGTACCCGTGTGGTTTTTTTATTTGTGGTTTTTTTCTAATATCAAAAGACCACTGGGTCTACGTACTGTAAATGTAACGTTTTGTTTTGTTAATGAAAAGACCACTGGGTCCACGTACTGTCACAGGGACGTAGCACCCGGTAGGGCATGTAGGGCAACCGCCCGACCACTTTTTCCGTAAAAAAAAAAAAAGAGAGAGAGAGAGAGAGAGAGAGAGAGAGAGAGAGAGAGAGAGAGAGAGAGAGAGAAGAGAGAGAGAGAGAGAGAGAGAGAGAGAGAGAGAGAGAGAGAGAGAGAGAGAGATCTACCAACAGAACACCCCACGTAGTATTCACGCGATGGCATAAGGTCGGTTTTTTTGGGTTTTTTTGTGTGTGTTAGTCTTGGTCAACTGCTGGAATAGGATGACGTCTTATTTTGACGAGAACGTCACACGTGACGAGTTCCGTCAGGCCATAAAAGTATTGGCGCCAATTTAGTGAAAATTGCTTCTTCGTCCGTCTGCTCCCATGAGAAACAATGGAGGTAAGAAATGTTTTGTATATTCTGTGTGTGAAGCTGGGGTCAGACTGAGGGGTGAGTGATTGTGTGTCAACCGTAAGTACGCCATAACAATTGAGTAACACAGTAACTTGTGGGGTTAACAGTGTCACATGAAACAACATGTAGAGAGAGAATTGAACAATGGACACAAGTGTGCATCCTGGTTGTGATGGATCGAAAACGCGCTAAAAATATTCTGACAAATCCCTCTATTTTTCAGTCATCACTCAGGCTGCCAATGTTGATGGCTGGACGGATCAATAAATTGCTTGTTTAGAAGTAAACCAGTTTGTCAATCCTTGCTTTTTAACACACTAGACAATAATGAAGACGAAAGTCATTTGAAGTAAGTGCTCATCACATTCAACGTATCGGAATTTAGATATAAATGTAAGTCGATTGATAATCACTGATACATTCACCAGCCCGTTGTTTGGTGGAGGATGGAAAGATGATTAGATGGAACTGAGCTCAGAAGGCACGAAATCGCATCATGTTTTCTTTCTTTTTTAGACCATTACAAGGGGACGGGAAGGGGGGGGGGCGGTAGTGTAAGCCCCATATTTCCTTAGCTGTCTCAGCATTTTGTCTTCCATTTTTTTCCGCCCTACCACTTTTATTAGGTGTGCTACGTCCCTGTGTCAATGTAACGTTTTGTTTTGTTAATAGTCACACGTTCCAATAACCTACCATTCATGTTTTTTTAATTCTATTTTGTTTTTGTTTTTGTTTTTGTTTGTGGGAAGTTGCGGTGTAATGTTTGTAGGAAATGGTTTGGAGAAGAAGCCTGTAAAATAAATTTAGTTCTGAAGCCGTGTTCCGCAAGCTCAAGATATGCCGTACGAGAAGCTATCCATACCTGTTTCACCATCATCTGTGGAACAACAGTACACCAACAAGTGTTCCTTTTCAAAGGCTTCTCAGAACGGCAGTTTGGCAACACTAAACACTTAGAATACTTGAAACTATTAGTGAGAGACAGCATGTTTAAATGCTTAGGGCATCTTGCTGGCAGCGTAATAAGATAACAAGTTTTACTCCTTCTTCTTCTTCTTCGTCGTTCACTAGATGGAGATGCCAATCGCCCGCACGAAAGCAGCTGTCCTCTGTAGGTCCTCCAGGCCGCCGAAGAGCTTGACCCTCAGTGGTAGTTTTACTCCTAAACCAGGAACTCCCTCCAACAGATAGGTTTTACAAGGGAAGCTTTTTGCACACAGCCCTCTATTTTTTTCCGCCGACCACGCTTCAGGAATAGAACTGTGTGAGACGGTTGCAAGGGGGGGTGGGGGGGTGGGGAAGATGCTGTTGTAATTTAGCAGTTGCATGAAAGGGGTGTTTTGGGTCTCTCCTTGAGAAAAAGTACATTTGCCGAGTAAGGTGGTGTGGGGCTTCCGAAACCCAGGATAACCCCACGCACCCCCCCCTCCCCACCCCCTCTTAGATCCTATAGCAGGGGTGTGAGCGTGAGTTGCAATAAGTGACGACAATTGCAGTGACAAGGGCAGGGTATGTTTCATCTGCCGCCCCTTACAGGTGTAGACAGGCGCAGCGTATGGACATTGTGTACCCAGTAACACACCGCCACTGTGCACCCGCAACACTGACTCGCTTCCGCACGTGCACAATGTTGTGACAGCAAGGAGGCGGGGATGAAACAACAAGGCGACGGTTAGGGAGGTGGGGAGGGGGGGGGTCAGGGGTAGCTGGATCTAGGGGGGGGGGGAGGGGGCTGGGATCCGGTAGCCCCTCCCCGAAAAATGCACCTTGTTCTGACTGTTTTGTCAAGTAGAGACCCACATGCGCAATATCCCAATTTCAAATGCACAATGTCACCCCCCCCTCCCGCCTGGCCAACCGCTGTACCCCTGTGTCTCACACACTGTTATTCCAGCCCTGGGACCAAGAGGGGTGCGGGGACAGAGATTGAGAGAACTAGAGAGAGAGAGAGA
>NC_090247.1:74905207-74910926 GCF_037325665.1 Littorina saxatilis
GAGACCTGAAAGATAAAAATAAAAATAAAATAAAAACATTATTCCCGCGAACCGGATTCGAACCAGTGACCTAAGGATCGCCGAACCACATTGCCTCTACAGTCCTCCGCTCTACCAACTGAGCTATCACGGGATAGATAAATAGAGAAACATTTAAGAAGATGAAGTAAAACTGACTCCCATCAAGCCAATAAACTTTATTGCCACACCTGTATATCCCGAGGCTGACAACCAGCAGCTGTCACACATACACACACAGGTGGCTGACAACCAGCCGGTGTCACACATACACACACAGGTGGCTGACAACCAGCCGGTGTCACACATACACACACAGGTGGCTGACAAACCAGCCGGTGTCACACACGCACACACAGGTGGCTGACTCGCAACCAGCCGGTGTCACACATACACACACAGGTGGCTGACAACCAGCCGGTGTCACACACACAGGTGGCTAACAACCAGCAGCTGTCACACATACACACACAGGTGGCTGACAACCAGCCGGTGTCACACATACACACACAGGTGGCTGACAAACCAGCCTGGCCGGTGTCACACACGCACACAGGTGGCTGACAAACCAGCCGGTGTCACACACACACACACACACACACACACACACACACACACACACACACACACACAGGTGGCTGACAAACCAGCCTGTGTCACACATACACACACAGGTGGCTGACAAACCAGCCGGTGTCACACACACACACACACACACACACACACACACACACACACACACACACACACACACACAGGTGGCTGACAAACCAGCCTGTGTCACACATACACACACAGGTGGCTGACAAACCAGCCGGTGTCACACACACACACATACATGTGGCTGACAGCTAGAGCGAGAGAGCGATAGAGAGAATTGAATGTATGTATTCTTTTACGATGAGAACACAACTAGCATGCAAGTACAGTACAGCTTTTTTCATCTGATTTTTTAAAAATAACAAGCGCAATTAAACGATTTGTTAAAAAACAAAACGTAACAAATGATTTCTATCATACACAATGATAGAATAAGACATAAAACTTTTAATAGGTTATTCAATACGGAACTCATTTCTCTCTCCCACAATCTTTTCAGGTTATGCAGGTGTTGACGTACACATCGACATCGATACAACACAACAACACCAACGTTCGCCTAAAATAACACTGACACCTGATTATACAGACATATTGATTTAATGATCATACAAACAGACAAAGACACATTAAACAAATAAAAAATCTCGAGAGAGAGAGAGAGAGAGAGAGAGAGAGAGAGAGAGAGAGTGGAGAGAGAGAGAGAGAGAGAGTGGAGAGAGAGAGTGGAGAGAGAGAGTGGAGAGAGAGAGAGAGAGCGAGAGAGAGAGAGTGGAGAGAAAGAGAGAGAGAGAGTGGAGAGAGAGAGTGGAGAGAGAGAGAGTGGAGAGAGAGAGTGGAGAGAGAGAGAGTGGAGAGAGAGAGAGTGGAGAGAGACAGAGAGAGTGGAGAGAGAGAGAGAGAGAGAGAGAGAGAGAGAGAGAGAGTGGAGAGAGAGAGAGAGAGAGAGAGTGGGGAGAGAGAGAGAGAGAGTGGAGAGAGAGAGAGAGAGTGGAGAGAGAGAGAGAGAGAGTGGAGAGAAAGAGAGAGAGAGTGGAGAGAGAGAGAGTGGAGAGAGAGAGAGTGGAGAGAGAGAGAGAGTGGAGAGAGAGAGAGTGGAGAGAGAGAGAGAGAGAGAGAGCGGGCGGGGGATGGGGGGGGAGGGGGGGGGAGGGGTTAGTCCAATGTAGTCTAGATTTGCATACGAGCAAGACCCTTTTCACCCGCACTCAAAAAATCCTTCAATATAGATAGGAACGTGTGTGTTTTGACTGAGGCGCCGAAGAGATGATGTGCAAGTTTATTTGTGCATTTGTGGACCTCTGATCACATAGCGATACCGTTTCCCTTTTGGAAGGGCCCATCTATAAAGGAATATGTCAAAGATACATGATCATAAAGGCTTGAGAGAGAATAGTTCAAACTTGGGGGGGGGGGGGGGGCGACCGTTGCTGTTGTGCTGCATATTTGAGTAGGTGGGTAATTTCCGAACAGAGGCATGCAATGTATGCTTGTGATGTTCAATATACGCTGCTGAAAATGTTTGCGTAATGGCCAAACTGATATGAAATGTGATGTATTTACACACGTGCGCGCACATGCATATGGAAAGCCGTTTGGCTCATAAATACAGGTGTATTTATTTTAAATTACAGCTGTAATAGTTATGAGCCAAACGGCTTTCCATACACGCACACTGACGCGCGCTCAAGCGGTACGCATACAAATGCATGCACGCGCGCGCGCAGACACACGCATACACGCATACATATCCTCCCATATGCACACGCGGGCGCGCGAGCACACGCACGTCCACACACACACACACACACACGCTGGTGCGCACTGACACACACACACACACACACACACACACACACACACACACACACACACATACTGCGTTTTACCACTCAACACTCTCTCGTGCGCTCCTTCTACTAATTATATTTATTGCCGGTTGTTTTCAGTACTATTTTCAGCAAAGCCGACAGCTATTTGTATAGAAACTCTCATCGAGTCGGCAGAGGGCGACCCAGTTGTAAACATAGTGTTTTTCTTGTAATGCACGACCACTTAAGGAGCCGCGAAGATAAAATATCAAAGACTGAGAAGTTATCGTTACAATCTAGTGTCTGTTCTTCGTCTATCAGGCTTTTGTCTTGAGGGCAGGATCCTTGACAATTTATTGACTGTAAGGTAAAAAAAAAAAAAAAAATTGAAAAAAAAGAACAAAAGAACAAAAACAAAAAACAAAACCCCACTTGGGCTTGGCTAACTCTGCCCCCTCCCCCTCCCCCTCCCCCTCCTCCCCCCTCCCCCCCCCCCCCCAAAAAAAAAGAATATTATTCTAAGGGGTATGATCTCAGTGCTTAAACGCAGTGTTTCGGTCGGAAACATAGTTGGGCCATGGGGTCAATTATCTTTTTCTTTCTGCTGCTCAGAAATGTTAAGCACTTCGGTTCGATTATACCCTTAATAGAAAAACCGCTGATTTTGGGGTGGGGTAGGCCTGGGGGTTGGCAGGATGGGTAGTGTGTGTGTGGTCTCTTCTTCTTCTTCTGCGTTCGTGGGCTGAAACTCCCACATACACTCGTGTTTTTTGCACGAGTGGAATTTTACGTGTATGACCGTTTTTTACCCCGCCATTTAGGCAGCCATACGCCGTTTTCGGAGGAAGCATGCTGGGTATTTTCGTGTTTCTATAACCCACCGAACTCTGACATGGATTACAGGATCTTTTTCGTGCGCACTTGGTCTTGTGCTTGCGTGTACACACGGGGGGTGTTCGGACACCGAGGAGAGTCTGCACACAAAGTTGACTCTGAGAAATAAATCTCTCGCCGAACGTGGGGACGAACTCACGCTGACAGCGGCCAACTGGATACAAATTCAGCGCGCTACCGACTGAGCTACATCCCCGCCACGTGTGTGGTCTCTAGTTACTTCCAACCCGTAGCGAGAGGGAGGTGGAGAGGGAGGTAGAGAGGGGTAGGGGGGGAGATAGAGCGGTCAGTAAATCCTCCAAGTTGCTGTTGTTGCTGTAGTTTTGGTTATGGTTGTTGTTGTTTTCAAGAATCAATCATTTCAAAAATAACCATTGGAAAGTATACTTGGACAAACAGAAAGACACTAAATTCAGTTCCCGTACCCTTGGCTGGCGCCGACGTACTTTTATACACAGACATACACAACACTTTTACAACGAACAGTCGTCTGAAATGTTTTATCATAAATCGTTCGGGGCGCGCGCAGGAAGGATAGTGTTGTCGGTTCGGTGGAAGAATACAAAGCATTCTAGCAATTGTCTGAGATGGTTTCTCATAACTGTTTTTGTCGCTTGTAATGGTGATACTGTTTTTGTCGCTTGTAATGGTGATACTGTTTTTGTCGCTTGTAATGGTGATGCTGTTGTGGGTGTGGAAGGAAAACAACAAAATATTTCACCCTTCGCCTGACATGCTTTGCTTCATAAACCCATCCGTGCGTCAAATAATACAGTACTACGATATGTTGCGTGGAGAACGACCGAATATTGAATACGGAATCGGGAAATAGAGATATATAGTGATGACATAATTTTGTTCACCTGAAACTGTTTGCGTAACACCCGTTATACCTCCCCCCCCCCCCCCAAAAAAAAAAAAAAAAAAACCCAACCCAAAACAACTTAAATGTTCGGACGTAGAAGATAGTTGTGATTGACAGTGTAGATACTCTGAAGGTTTTATTCCCCCCCCCCCCCCCCCCCACCAACCCACCGACACCCCGACAAGATGTTTAACTTTTAGAAGCAGATCACAATTTTGAGGGACCAAGTGTAAAAAGATTTGAGTATTTTACAACCGTTTTTGCTTTACAGTGATAGACCTAACAGAAACTAGTTTCAAAGTATGAGACCTGAGACCACCATACATAAACTGAGAAAGGAAACCAAATAGAATCGGTCCTGAACAGGTTGAATGGACACAACAACAACGCCCCATACCCACCCCCACCCCCCATCGGGGACGAACTGATGATGCTACATAGATTATTATTTATCATTAACAACGTTATAATTATGCCATCTCTGTCCCATTTTGTTACACATTTGTTATCATGAATGTCTGAAGAGGAACATTATCGATACTAGTAGTATATTTCTGGTAACAACAAAACGTCACAAAGTAGGCACTGCCACTGGCAGTGTTAGACGAGAAAAGTGACAGCATCAGTATCGCAGTTCCGTAGTCGGTATGCAACCGTTCTCCCCGCAACCTCACTAATTATACTGTCGTCGTTTGTGCGTAGTCAAAGCTCACATTCACAATGCGTAACTAACATTTAGCTTATTTATCTGGCGTTGCACGTGCGCGTGTCTGTGTAATTTGTGTGTGCATCAGACACGATGCCAGAGCAGTGCCAGAAATAGCAGAAAGTCCGGGTCGTGATCCGGGACTTCCGGTTCGCGATGTCAATTCTGGCGCGACTTGTGTTTGTCGCTGGCATGACTGAGAACCATCCTCAGAGTGTCTGCAACTATTCAGTCATCCGTTGGTTTATCTGGTAGTTGTTGATTTGTTTCTTTCTTGTTGTTTTTAAGCCGCCATTAGAATAATGGGGGGCTTACTGGATTCGCTCTGTCTGTCTGTTTGTTTGTTTGTTTGTTTGAGGCGGGCGGCCGGCGGTCATTTTTTTCATTTTTTCATTCTTTCGTTCGTTCGTTCTTTCTTTCTTTTTTTCTCTGTTTTCCTTCTAATCATCATTCTTTCTGTCTAGCTGCCTTTCTTTGTTTACTTGCATTTTGTTCTTCTGTTTTTTCATATTTACTGTTTTTGCTATTATCGCTACTGCATATAAGAAGGGTGCTTTGTTCTAGAACTATTTATCTGAACTAGCCATTATTCAATACTTTCGTTCATTCGTACTTGCTGTTTTCCTTCTGCAGGAACAGCGTGTCAGCATTCCGGGTGTTTCACGCTTAATTTGCCATGGACGATCACATCATTCACACATAGTTAAGCAATGTGTACGCAACAACTCTAGACAGGTTCATACTTCATACCGTGACAGATGCCGTGTTGCAGAATTTGATGTTTCTATGAACGCGTTGAAAATCCTTCTTGGCTGAAGCTTCGTT
>NC_090247.1:74911126-74968626 GCF_037325665.1 Littorina saxatilis
TGCCAACGTAACGTAAACAGTTCACTGGCACTGTTTTCATGCTCTTCTAGTAGCTATAGAACTTAGCTGCGCTTGTGGTTCGTTGTTGTCATTGTTGTTGTCATTGTTGTTGTCATTGTTGTTGTCATTGTTGTTGTCATTGTTGTTGTCATTGTTTTTGTTTGTTGTAGTGGCGGCGATGGTGGCCCGTGGTGGTGGTGGTAGTGGCAGCGGTAGTGGTTGCTTGGTTAATTGCTTGGTTGGTTTCGACTGCTTTGGTTAGGTTCTAGACCTATTTTACACGCTATGATTAGTCTCAGATATGATTTAATGATGCCCCACCCCACCCCACCCCACCCCAATAAAAAAGAGGGGGGGGGGGCAGAAAGAAGTACAGAAAAACAGATGTGTATTTAATACTCAACCTATAATGTTGTTTTTTTACGGCACATAGTTACCACTACAAAGCCCATGCCAACTAAATGTTGATTTCATGGCAAGAGTGACAGCTCCGCTTTGACAAGTGTGAACATTTCAATGAAGTGAAGGGACATGAACGCAGCTTTATTTGAATTATCTGTTGTTTGTTTTTCAGCCATCATTGTCCGGTATCTGACACGCCGTTTCATTGGTGACTACGATCCAGAAATGGGTAAGTTGGTTTGGTTTGCGAGCGTGCGTATGTGTATGTGTGTGTGTGTGTATATATATATATATATATACTAGATGAATACCCGCTTCGCCGGGTACAACTGCGCCGGGAAGAAGTCGAGCCGAATACCCGGCTGCGCCGGGGACCCGGCTATGCCGGGTGTACGTCGGCTTTGCCGGCGCACCGCACGGAGGAAGGGAGATAAACGCGGCTGAAAACACTGGAGAAGATAAGGAAGAGTTACTGGGAATGGATCCAGAGAAAACCAAAATCGGTTCAGCCCTGCGCGCTGAGAGCACGTGTTGAAAATTCTCATCGACCAGGTTATGTCCGGGGTCTGCCTGAATATGCCCACCACATTTGAAGCAGATCCATCGAGAACTTTGGCCGTGCATCGCAAACAGACACACAGACAGACACAAGTCGTATGTATATATATATAGTGAGAGAGAAGAGAGAGAGTGAGAGAGAGGGAGGGAGAGAAAAGAAAGAGAGAGAGAGACAGACAGACAGACAGACAGACAGACAGACAGACAGACAGAGAGAAACAGAGAGAGAGATGGCTAAATTTAACGAAATTTTGAAAAGGGGATGGGCTTTTGTGAACATATTAGCAGTGTTTGTTCTATGTGGCACACACGTCATGGATGTGAGCACCCCCTCCCCCTCCCCCACCCCCTCCCTCCCCATCCTCCAGAAAATATTCTTATCTTCTTTTTCTTCTGCGTTCATGGGCTGAAACTCTTACGTACACTCGTGTTTTCTGCACGAGTGGGTTTTTACGTGTATGACAGTTTTTAACTCGCCATTTAGGCAGCCATACGCCGCTTTCGGGGGAAGCATACTGGGTATTTTCGTGTTTCTATAACCCACCGAACTCTGACATGGATTACAGGATCTTTTCCGTGCGCACTCGGTCCTGTGCTTGCGTGTACACACGTAGAGGGATACGTCGGTAGCTGCACAGTCTGCACATAAGTTGACCTGGGAGATGAGAAACAAATCCACCCTTAATCCACCTGGCGCGGCCGGGTTTCGAACCTACGACCTTCCGCTTGGGAGCCGGCCGGCGTCCACCAGGCCATTGCGCCCGTCTAGATATTCTCATAACTTTTGAGAAACCCTGCCAGCACAATTCCCCGCCACCCCCTCCCCCTCCACCCCCCCCCCCCCCCCCCCCCCCACCCTGCCTCTGCCACTGAAAATCAGCACAGAACCCAAGTGACACACATCACCCGTTGGCTGCATTAAAACTGCACTTATACAGGGTGCAGGTGGAAATGTTCCCACAAAGTGAACTCCAATAACAACGGGAACATGAGGAGAAACCCATTCGGGATGTGGCAGTTACCTATTACCTCTGACAGCAGACGAGCTATTTAAATGGCAAGGCACCCTATTCCAGGGGAAGAAAGAGAGAAGAGAGAGAGAGAGAGAGAGAGAGAGAGAGAGAGAGAGAGAGAGAGAGAGAGTATTCACCCAATGGCGTAATAAAACTTGAAGCGAGACAGGTTGTGCCCCAGATGTATATAAAGAAAGAAAAACGCAGAGAAGGTGAAACAGACAATTTCAGAGATGGTTCGCAAGATTTCAGGTTCTCTCTCTCATTCGTGTACACACACACACACACACACACACACACACACACACACACACACACACACACACACATACACACAAACACGCGTGCGCACACACACACACAAACAGAGAAAGAGAAATAAATGGAGGGGGGGGGGGGGTGGGGGAAACTTTTATTTGCGTTACTACAACTGTGTCGTCACACATTTCGAAAACAGTTTGTTTTGCTTCTCGCCGGTTTATCTTAAACACTCCGAGAGCCTAATTCTTCTGAACTCTATGATTGTATTTGTTTATGTGAGGCAGGGAAAAACACTTCTTGCAAAACAGCCAAAGCAGATTTTAATCTCTGCAACTCTTTAAATTCAAAGGGTGTTGAAAATCTCTCACAGTGTCTTTGTAAACAAGTTGTTTGAGAGTTTCTTAGGTTGTGTGTGTGTGTGTGTGTGTGTGTGTGTGTGTGTGTGTGTGCGTGTGTGTGTGGTGTGTGTGTGCGTGTGTGTGTGTTGTGTGTGTGTGTGTGTGTATGTGTGTGTGTATGTGTGTATGTGTGTGTGTGTGTGTGTGCGTGTATGTGTTTGTGCGTGTGTGTGTGTGTGTGTGTGTATGTGTGTGCGTGTGTGTGTGTGTGTGTGGTTCCTCGTGTGTGTGTGTGTGTGTGTGTGTGTGTGTGTGTGTGTGTGTGTGTGTGTGAGTGTATGTGTGTGAGTGTATGTATGTGTGTGTATGTGTATGTGTGTGTGTGTTGTGTGTGTGTGTGTACGTTTGTGTGTGTGTGTGGGGGGAGCGGGGGACGGTTTGACTATAAATCATATAAGCGATTATAAGTATAAGCCCATAATATAAATATGCATAACGAGATGGTGTGATGATTGTGATGACGACGACGTCAACGACGATGGTGATTATGACGATGGCGATGATGACAATAATGGTGTTTTGTAGCAAGGTCGACGACGATCATCACCACGACGAGAATGCATACGACAACGAACACGATGATGACAGTTATGTTCGTTATAACAAATACGACGATAACAATTACAAGCCAAACTCAGAACTAAATACATTATGTTTCAGACGCCATCTTTACCCACACTGCCTCAGTGGACAACAAACAGCTCGTGATGCATATTATGGACAGCGCATGGCCGGTAAGTCTGCTTACTGACACATACATTCTGCTTTATGAAAAAAATAATTTAAAAAATTCTGTTTCTTTTTCATTTGGGGGCCTGGTAGCTCAGGTCAGAGCACTGGACTTGTCTTCTTCTTCTTCTGCGTTCGTGGGCTGAAACTCCCACGTACACTCGTGTGTTTTTTTGCACGAGTGGAATTTTACGTGTATGGCCGTTTTTTACCCCGCGGGTTCGAATCCGGGCCGGGACGAACACCGGTCAACTTTATGTGTAGGCCCAGACTAAGACGGTACCCCCGTGTTACCACAGTGGCACATAAAAGACCTAGCTCGGTCATTCTGCCAATAGTGCAGATGGCTGATTCCACCTATCTCTACTATGTATCTCATCTCGGGGTAAAGTCGGGGTAAAACCCGGAAACATGTCCTGAATGGTGTTGCCGTGATGGCGTAAAACTTGAATTTCTCTTCATTTTCATCGGATAACGATATGTATGATTGAGCGAGTAATGAAAGACATGACACCGATTGACCCAAAATATCGACTTCGCTAATAATATTTTACCTTTACTATTTTCACAGTGTGTTGAAAGAGGTGTGAAAACAATTAGAGAAATACCGGACATACTTTATAATACACACTTTTGAATACGATGACATGCCGTGAGGGCTTAAAACTTAAATTTCTCGTGGGTCCCGCTTCAATTTCTCAAATGTTGCCATTTCAAATCATCCCGTGATAGCTCAGTTGGTAGAGCGGAGGACTGTAGAGGCAATGTGGTTTGGCGATCCTTAGGTCACTGGTTCGAATCCGGTTCGCGGGAATGTATTTTTATTTTATTTGATTGTCTCTCAGTCCTCTGTGTAATATGTGTCTTTGTCTGTTTGTATCATTAAATCAATATGTCTGTATACTCAGGTGTACGTGTTATCTCAGGCGAACGTTGGTATAATTGTGTTTTGTCGATGTCATCATGCAAGTCAGTACACGCATGTTAGAGAGATACAGACAGAGACACAGACAGACAGACAGACAGAGACAGAGACAGAGAGAGAGAGAGAGAGAGAGAGAGAGAGAGAGAGAGAGAGAGAGAGAGAGAGAGAGAGAGAGAGAGAGAGTGAGTTGGGAAAAAATGAAAATAATGTATTTTGACTTGCAGTTGACGTTTACGGCTTTGACAATTGTGGGAGCGGAGGGAAATGATTTCCGTATCGAATGCCCTATTAAAAGCGTTATGTTAGTATGAGTTATTTCTAATATGCTGACTGTTAGCAAATGATAACAAGACATGTCAAGAAAAAAGATATCAAGCATGAGCCTTTTAGGCGAATGCTGATATCGTTTGTGAGACATGTCTGTTATCATTTGCTAACAGTCAGCATAATTAGAAATAACGGTTTTATTACTGTTTAATTCGACCAAAAGAAATTTCGAAGCAACCCCGCGAATTAAACAGAACAGCCGCAATGGGAACTTGAGCGCTTCTACCTGATTATGCCTGTCAGTCAAAGAATTCTCGTGACCTGAGTCAGCCAATCAGAGTAACACACCTGACGTGATGAATATTCACAGGTCAAATGTCTTTGACACACAACAATCTCACAAGATAAACCATGTTGAACATGCGTTTCGGTTGCTTCGCTTTTTCTCGTTGAACAGAGAGCGACAGATTTAGAACCGACTCCAGACGGATTCTTTCCTTATTTGGTGTTTTACGTCGTTTTCAACCACGAAGGTTATATCGCGACGGACTCCAGACGGATGGGAAATGACGTTAAGATACATTTGATGTAAAGCGAGTGGCGTAATTTCACTTGATTTTTCCGAACATGGATCATTTAGATTTGAAGTGAGCGGTCGGCATTGCACACTCAGACGATGGGCGGTGCCTTGCTGTTCCGTTACGCACCCACCGACAAAATTCGCTTTTCGGTAATTATTTTAGATAAAGAGAGTATTACCTGACAGCATTTGAAGTGTCATTCTTTAGAATAAATCACGCTGATATTGTTGAATTACATTTTTACTTTGTCTTGTTAATTTTTAGCGTGATAAACAAAAAGGGTCCCTGCCTGAACGTTATAACATTTAGAGGGTCACCTAGAATCCGTCCTGATTGGTCAAAAAGCCATATGGGGCACTGAATTGGTAATAAGTTCTTTTGATTATGTATGATAGAAATCATTTGTTACGTTTTGTTTTTAAACAACAACTCATTAAACTGCGCTTGTTATTGTTAAAAAAAAATCAGTACATGCTTACTAGTGTGTACTCATCGGGAAAGAATATATGAATTCTTTTCAATACATTTAATTCTCTCTATCGCTTGCTCGCTCTCTCAGCCACCTGTGTGTGTGTGTGTGTGTGTGTGTGTGTGTGTGTGTGTGTGTGTGTGTGTGTGTGTGTGTGTGTGTGTGTGTGTGTGTGTGTGTGACACCGGCTGGTTTGTCAGCCTTGGGATATACAGGTGTGGCAATAAAGTTTATTGGCTTGGTGTCAGTTTCGCTTCATCTTCTAAAATGTTTCTCTCTTTATCCATCCCGTGATAGCTCAGTTGGTAGAGCGGAGGACTGTAGAGGCAATGTGGTTCGGCGATCCTTAGGTCACTGGTTCGAATCCGGTTCGCGGGAAGAATATTTTTAGGTTTTTGTAAGTTTTTTTTTAATGTTATTGTTCAGGCCTTGGAACATTTCTTATCGTAAGTCTTGCAAAATAGTGACTCTTTTTGTGCGCAATTTGGCTTTGTGATTGCTCATGTTTATTTTATAATTCTCTAGGCCTACATTACCCGCTATTACGAGCTAGTCGTGTGACAGAGAGTTTTCTTGCACACGAGACTGTAGATGTTTCACGACGGCTTTAGCCGGAGTGAAACAGCAGCAGTCGAGTGTGCAAGAACACTCTCTGTCACACGACTAGCTCGTAATGGCGATTATGTCTCACAGCTTCAACAGAGGAGAGAACAAACACGTTTTGCGTACTCACGCTTAATAAACCTAAACACAGGAGCAGCCATTGTGGAGAGATCTACTTTTTGACGAAAGTGAACGAACAACTATGAATGACGTCTCGGTATATGTGAATGACGTCACAGTCATCGTCACAGTCTGTATATTTTGAAGCATTCCATTCTTCATGACGTCTTTCTGTGTCTGCATCCGCAAAATGTTTGTTCTTTCCGGGGTCTTTGTCATCTATGTTCAGAACTCTGTCCTTCTAGTTTCAGACTAACAGGCCTCCTGAGCGAGCCACTTTCCAAGGGAAGCTAAACTCGCGTATGGAAACAGTACTATAGTCTGGGATGCCGTTTTCAGTATTCTCAGCGTTGAAGAATTTGTAAAGAGAAGACACGACAACAGCAGGAGAAATAAAAGTCGTGTGTGCATTTTGGGGCTTTTGGAGGGACGATTTCGAGTTTGAATCCGTTCTTGCACATGCTCCAAAGCGTGTAACATACAATCTTGCACACGTTTGCTTTAGTAGTGGCAAAGAAGGAAAGCGTGTGACATAATTAGATTATTAAGAGTGCTTAACTGCTTGTTAATATATCGCTAATATTTCTTTTCTCTCTCCCTCTGTTTGCGACTCTGCAAGGCGTTGATCGACTATCACAGCTTTGGGTTAACTAAAAATGAGCGGCAATAAAATTTACTTGTCTGGTGGGGGTTGCGCTTCATACTCTCAGAATTTGGCGCTATTCCGTATCCCGTGATAGCTCAGTTGGTAGAGCGGAGGACTGTAGAGGCAATGTGGTTCGGCGATCCTTAGGTCACTGGTTCGAATCCGGTTCGCGGGAATATGTTTTTTTTATTTTTTATTTTGTTACATTATTTTTCAGGCCTTGGAGATTTCCTTGTCTCGAGTCTTGCAAAATATTGCCATCTCTCCCCGACTCTTTTCTTGCGCTATTTGGCTTCGTGCTTGCTTTTGTTAGTGTTTGAATTCTCTACATAATCAGTGCATAGATTATGACAACGGAACACCTGCTGCAGACTTGCCCACTACACGATGGCCTCAGGAGCCAGATCTGGGCGGAGGCGACCACGGTGCAAGGGAAGCTCTATGGCAGTCTGGACGACCTACAGCGCACGGCAACATTTGCGCGGAGAACCGGCGTTTCCATCTGAGTGATCGACAAGAAGAAGAAGAAGATACTTAGATTTCTTAACGGCTTTTCGTACAATGTTTATATTTCAATTCTTTCATTTGTTTTCTCTCTCTCTCTGTTTGTGATTCTGCAGCGTTGATGGACTTTTTTAACCTCCATGTTAAAAACGAGTGGCAATAAAGTTTAATTGCCTAGTGTCAGTTTTGCTTCATTCTCTCAAATGTTTTCCCATTTGACTATCCCGTGATAGCTCAGTTGGTAGAGCGGAGGACTGTAGAGGCAACGTGGTTCGGCGATCCTTAGGTCACTGGTTCGAATTCGATTCGCGGGAATATGTTTCTATATTTTTTGTGTTTTTCAGGTTTTGGGGTTATACGTACGGGAGCGGTACTGCTTTTCTCAAATTTATTTTTATTGCCCTTTCTTTATACAAAGCCGGGTTTTCCAGTCTCTCATGACCCTAATGTAGAGGCAATGTGGTTCAGCGATCCTTAGAACACTGGTTCGAATCCGGTTCGCGGGAATTATTTTTTCTCATAATAATTTAAGCATGGGTCCAGCTATTACATTTTTTAATTTGTGTTTTCCTTTTCTTTCTACAAAGCCGGCTTTTCCCTTATCTCATGCCCCTAATGACTTTGCCGTGAGGGCTTAAAACTTAAATTTCTCGTGGGTCCCGCTTCAATTTCTCGAATGTTGCCATTTCAAATCATCCCGTGATAGCTCAGTTGGTAGAGCGGAGGACTGTAGAGGCAACGTGGTTCGGCGATCCTTAGGTCACTGGTTCGAATCCGGTTCGCGGGAATATATTTTTGGTTTAAACAATGTTTATTCAAATTTTACATGTTCAGGAAATGTGTGCTATTTGGCTTATCGCTTTTGCTCCTGTTTGGTTTTTAAGTTCCCTTGCATTATTATTTCAGTTAGATATCAAGTTGTTCTTAGTTCGTAGAGTGCAAAGCTGCTTTAAGAATAACGCGGGTATTTCAGTTTCAAGTTAGTGTCACTCGGTTGCTGAGATATATGATCACAATATAAAAATGATCACAATAATAATAATAATTGTCAGTAAGTACTGGTGTCACATGACTGATGTGAACCAGTTGATTGGCTAATGGCGATGCGCTAAAACTGTTAGCGCACTCAGTCTTGGAGTGCGCTAACTTTTCCACAGAGCGTATTCTTGCGCCCTTTGCCTAAGCAAGACTGTGCTCTCATCCTCAGAATTAATTAATGACATGTAGCTTATATTCTCCACAATACCAAATGACCATAAATTCCCTGCTTCTCAATTAAAGCAGAAGTGGGTTTTTTTCTGACAGATTGCATGTGCCTGTGCCAGTGCCAGTGATCTAAAAAAATAGAAGCCGCTGTGTTTCATCTAATTTTCGCCGACTTGCATAGATTCTTCTCATATGCCGTGTTAGTGGCATGTAGCTTATCATCCACATTACCAAATGATGAGTTAGTATACAATTCCCAGCGGCTAACAGAAAACACAAGTGTTATTCCGATAACGTACCAGCAAGACCAGTTTGGAAGACTGACTCGATCGACTCTGTAGCAGACAACACAGAAATACGACTACATCAGTTCAGTAAATGAATGGTTTCAGAATTATTATTTCAAAGCAAGAACAATCGTAATCGAAAACGTGTAAGGTTCAGAACGTTCTTACCATATATAAGATTTATTAGCAGCCTGCCTTATGCGTACAGACTCAGTGCAGACTGCAGTCGTTCCATTGCCCAGGTTGGCAGGTAGCCTAGCAGACGACATTAACCCCGCTCAGCAAATTAACATGTTGGGTAAATGTGAACGAAAAAACGATGGGGATATAATACGTGTAGGGTTCAGAGCATTCTTACCGTTCATATTTAGTATCAGACTCCCCGATGAGTGAAGATAGAATACGAGAAATATGCCACATTTGTTTTGAAAATGTGCGAACCGTCGAGTCCCGCTTTGAGTCAATTCAAGGGGAGTCACTCCGCATAGTCAATCCGTCGAAGCTCGACTGGAGGTTTCGAATCGCAAATAATGAAGAGCCTTTCTCCGAGTTCAAATGAGGTCTCTCTGAAAGATCATCACTGTTCAGATTAACGCTACACTGGAATTTACCAACAGAAATTAAAATGCGTGTGACGAAAGCACGACACACTTGAGACACCCCACACAAAAGTAGATCTTTACTGTGCACGACCTGACCACACAGTTATGCCTATTCAAATGCGCATTGCAAAATGTGCGTTTGGAATCTTCTTTTTTCTATGGCGGTACTGACAATATCGTTATTGAAACAATCCCAGTGCACTAAGGGATTTATAGAGCAAATCTCGAAAATAATTATTGAACTCAGCGCTATGCGCTTCGTTCAATAATGAATTTTCTCGATTTGCTCTATAAATCCCTTAGTGCACTGGGATGTCTCAATAACTTAAATAATAATATGACACGCACGTGTTTACGGCGTCGGAGGAGCTTGTGATTCCATCTCGCATGAACGAGTCAGTCTTTTCTCCAGTAGAAAAATCCCCCAACAGCCCAAAATGTGAAGACAAAAATAACGTAAACTTTTAACCTAAAGGAACTAAACAAAATTGAAAATCAAGCACCCCCCCCCCCCCCCTCCCGCAAGCGAGAGAGAGATAAGTGGAGATTTTTGATTGCCAATTAGTAGAAATATGTGACCTGTATTAATGACACCCCCCCCCCCCCCCCCCAACCAAATACACCCCGTTGAAATTAATCTTGAGTTAAAATCAATAAAATATCTTACATTTTACGTCTAACTTCTCTCTCTCTCTATCTCTCTCTCTCTCTCTCTCTCTCTCTCTCTCTCTCTCTCTCTCTCTCTCTCTCTCTCTCTCTCTCTCTCTCTCTCTCTCTTCGTGTGATTCTGCATAATTCATCGTCTCAATGCATCGTTCATAGCCTTTCTCAGCTTAAATAAGCGGCAATAAAGTTTATTCCTTGGCTAGGGTTTCGGTTCATACCTTCAAATGTTTCTACGTACACTATCCCGTGATAGCTCAGTTGGTAGAGCGGAGGACTGTAGAGGTAAACTGTTACGGAGATCCTTAGGTCACTGGTTCGAATCCGGTTCGCGAGATTATTTTTTTATTCATAATAATTTAAATTACTCATTTCCCCACTAATTGTTTTTGTCCTGTCCTGTCCTCAATGGAATCAGAATCAGAATCAGAATTTATTGTCATTAAAGCACAGAGCCTATTGTCACGTGGTGTATTTGTTGTTCATGTGTGTGTGTGTGTGTCAGTGTGCGTTTCAAAGCCGTGCGCCTGTGAGTTTGTGTATGTTCCAGAGTGATTGTCAGAATACTATTGGACCGTTCTTCATGAAACTTGACATATGAACATTATTTGCTTATGCAATTCCCCCAAACAATCCCCCCCAGACGGGTTTTTGTCCTGAAAAATGTTGTACACGTGTCTTTGATTAACGTCATATCGGGCTGTTAATCAAAGTTGAGGCGGCACTGTGACGACCTACTTTATCATCCAAATTGATACACATTTTGGTCAAGCAATTTTTTTATTCAGTCCGGTCTGTAGGATTGCATTAAGAAGCTTAAAGATAAATCAATTATTTTGCTCATTAAAGTTGCATATATAAAAAAACGAATTTTCACGAGTTTAAAAATAACAAAAAGAGTTCATTATTGTAATCCTTATCTTTGTCATGTTCACTCTATAAATGTGCTCAAAATCAAACAAAATCTGTGTATGCAAATTAGGTACTATGTGCCGTTCGCATGCTTCGCCGAAACGAGCGCAACCCGTCTCGGTGTTCGGTTATGGATTAGCCACTCCTTACTACCTGTAGTCTGTGTGTTGACAGGTTTTGAGTGCTGATATTTTACCTTCAGGCAAACAGATTAACTACATGTTTTGATATTGCTTGACGCGACTTATTTTATTGTTACTTTTCGTCTAAAGAGGTTTAGTAGGGTGTATGGGGAGGCATATGGACAGCCCAGAACAACCTAAAGTGACTGGAACAGCGAGGGCGGGGATGTAGCTCAGTCGGTAGCGCGCTGGATTTGTATCCAGTTGGCCGCTGTCAGCGTGAGTTCGTCCCCACGTTCGGCGAGAGATTTATTTCTCAGAGTCAACTTTGTGTGCAGACTCTCCTCGGTGTCCGAACACCCCCGTGTGTACACGCAAGCACAAGACCAAGTGCGCACGAAAAAATCCTGTAATCCATGTCAGAAGTTCGGAGGGTTATAGAAACACGAAAATACCCAGCATGCTTCCTCCGAAAGCGGCGTATGGCTGCCTAAATGGCGGGGTAAAAACGGTCATACACGTAAAAGCCGTGGGAGTTTTAGCCCATGAACGACTGAACAAATAAACAAACAAAAACTGGAACAGCGACTGCAAGCGGTAAAAAATTTTTTTAAAAAACCAACAAAAACTCCACCACCACCAACAGAAACAACACACGGGGGCACTCACACACACACAAGGCATGCAAGCCGGCACGCACGCACGCACACACACACACACAGCTGTGTATTTGACGAATTTGTCCCACGCTCACCCCCCTCAACGTTTTCTCTCGCTCTCTCTCTTTCTCCTTCTTTCTGATTCTGCATAATTCATCGCCTTTCTCTCTCAGCTTCTGTAATAAAAACCGTGAGCAGCAATAAACTTTGATTGCCTAATGTGGGTTATGCTCCACACGCTTGAATGTCGCCCTCATATCTTATCCCGTGATAGCTCAGTTGGTAGAGCGGAGGACTGTAGAGGCAAACATATACGGCGATCCTTAGGTCACTGGTTCGAATCCGGTTCGCGGGAATTTTTTTTTTAGGTTTTTGGGTTGTTGGTTTTTATCATAATTGAAATTGATAGTTTTTCTTGCTTCACTTTTCTTATGTTTTTTACTTTTTTTTTCATGTTCTTTTTATTCTTTCATCTCTTTTCTATTTTACATTTAGTCATGTTAAAACAAAAAAAAGGTAATGAGTTTGTTAATTATTATTTGAAACTCTCAATAAAATTCCCAAATGATCGCATTGTATTCTTCATCGCGTTAGTCGCTTTTAGCGATCGTCAGGCAGCTTCACTGTAGCGCACGCTTTTCATTTAAACTGATAGAAAGATTATCTTCATACAATGCGCTTTCTCGGCTGCGGGTTTTAGGTGAACCTACTTGAAAAAAATGCAGTGCGTTCGATTTCATTCTGCGAGTTTGACAAATGAACTCAATGTATCAATTTTGCTTTACGCGACTTGTTTTCATTTTATGTTTTCGTCTAGAGAGATGTATGGGGAGCTAGGGACAGCCCAGAACAACAAAAGTGGAAGGATCAACGACTGCTAGCGGTGAACAAAGCAAAACAAAATACACCACCAGCATCAGCACACACACACACACACGCACACACACACAAGCACGCACGCACACTCACATGCACGCACACACACACATCCCACACACATACACATGCACGCACTGCACGCACGCACATACACATACACGTACACGCACGCACACAAGCACCAAACACACACGCACACACACACACACACACACACACACCGTGACAGACACATTCAGACACGGGGCTGGGCAGTTGTCGACTTTTGTTTGACACTGCAAGTGGATTTTGCGACCAACTGAGTCAGACACTATAGCCAACAGTGTGTGTACTCTACAGTCACGCTTCGGTACACTTTTCGAAAAACTCTTTTCCTTCCTTATCCCCCTTGCAGCCAGGGACATTGTTCCACATGCGACACTGTGACCCTATCCAGGATATTCGACAGACAAGTATGTTTTTCCCAATCTTGCAAAACAACAACAACTACAACTACAACAACAGCAACAACAACGATAGCGACAAACAGCAACCAAAAGAAATGTCGAATGATGCATCTTCCCCATCCCGACGCCACTGCCCGCCCCGCACCCCCCCCCCCCCCCCACACACACACACACACTACACACCTAAAAGTTAGAAGAAAAAAAAAGAAAACAATCAGAATCAATGCTTGCCTATCTTTAGACAGCGCACCAGCTGACTTGGCAATGCAGCATGTCTCTGATGTTTAGCCTTGTTCTCGCCCTATTGTTCTAGCCCTGGGTTTGTGTCTGCTGCTTGCGGGCCTGCAGAGTCTTATCTCTCTGATGTTTAGCCTTGTTCTAGCCCTATTGTTCTAGCCCTATTGTTCTAGCCCTATTGTTCTAGCCCTATTGTTCTAGCCCTAGGTTTGTGTCTGCTGCTTGCGGGCCTGCAGAGTCGTATCTCTTTGAAAAACTCCTTGGTGGGGGTCTTGAAGGCTTGGTGGCTTCTCGGGTAATTGAAGGATGTGGAAGGGTTGTCGGAATGGGAGGAGCAGTGGCGGGTGATGGTGGTCAGATTTCCTGAATGTATAGAACAAACATATAAATAAGTTAGAAAAATAAATATATGAATGTAAAATTATTTTCTGTTACAAGTCTAGTTCGCCGAAGACTTGCAAGTCAAGTTTTTAATCTGTTTTTCTTTTTTCTTTTTTTTTCATCTTTCTTTTAATTTTTTTGTTATAATCAGAGTTATCTTGACGTGAATTAGGAACTAAACGACCATCAGCACCTTCCCTCCTTACTCTTTGACCAAAGTAGGCCTAGATGTTTAAAACAAACGGAGAGACAAAAACATGTCTAAACTTTTCAGTTTGCGCGTTTCCTACACGGCAAAAATCACAGCCGAAAAGAAAGCCAGGTTTAGGTGTTTCACACATAGCCCGCGTATCAACGGACACGTAACGGTAATTACAGCAAACGCGCAAAAATCCACGCGCGCACGTAACAATAATTACGCCAAGCGCACAAGAATCCCTGCACGTAACGATAATTACACCAAGCGCACAAAAACCCGCCAGACTTCTGCTGCTAATCCGAGTAAGACTCGCAGACATGCCAGAGAGTGAGACTACAAGACAGTGGTGTAACTGTGTCACGTTATCTCGCGTCTGCTTTCTCTTGTCTGGCACTGCTGGCTCGATACAATGCTCAACCACTTGTTTCATTTAAAGACACACCGGCACGGTTGGCCTGGTGGTAAGGCGTCCGCCCCGTGATCAGGAGGTCGTGGGTTCGAACCCCGGCCGGGTCATACCTAAGACCTTAAAATTGGCAATCTAGTGGCTGCTCCGCCTGGCGTCTGGCATTATGGGGTTAGTGCTAGGACTGGTTGGTCCGGTGTCAGAATAATGTGACTGGGTGAGACATGAAGCCTGTGCTGCGACTTCTGTCTTGTGTGTGGCGCACGTTATATGTCAAAGCAGCACCGCCCTGATATGGCCCTTCGTGGTCGGCTGGGCGTTAAGCAAACAAACAAACAAACAAACAAACAAATTTAAAGACACGTTCTCTATCGTTTAAAGGCCCACTCCGCCTCGCTGTCTCAGATCTGGTCCGGCTTTTACGTGGGATAAGAACACCACCCCCTCCCCCCCCCCCCCCCCCCCCCCAATGTTGTTGTGTCCATCACTATTCTCTGTGGTACACATCTACAAAGCATTTTGTCTTGTCGACGAATGTCTCAGTTTTTACCACCCTGATGTGTACTATTTTCTTGCACATATATCTATAATCTATGTAGTTAAAGTTAGGCCAAAAAAAAAATAGGTGTGGTTAAGGTAACATAGCCAAAAAAAATAGGGAAGGAAGGTAAGCAATCACTTTTTGTTTTTTTTAACTTTTTTTTCTAATGTGTACAAATTAAACCTACTTGACAGGGAAATAAGTGTGCAACTCGAGCGCTTTCGCTTTCATTGCGTTTTCTGCACTCGGCCGGGGTTTTTTTTTTTTTTTTTTTTTTGACAAATGTAAAAAAAAGTTATAGGGTCGGCCCCTAAAAATAGGGTACGTCGGGTTACCGTAACCACACCTATTTTTTGTGTGTGTTGGCCTTAGTACACCTAATAAAGCGCCATTTTGGCACATAATCATAGTACATCCCCAAACCTGAACAGTATAGCTCGTGGGGCGATGTGAGACAGTATTTGTGCTAGGTTATATCACTCGAATTAATATATTTGACTTATTCTCCCTCATTTCTGTCCTCAGTCGACGTCTCGAGAGCCGCGCGAGGACCCGATCACGTGGGCAGACGGCTTCCTCCTGGTCTTCTCCATCACAGACGCCAGCAGCTGGGCATGCGTGCAGGACCTCGTGCCGCGCCTGCGCAGTGTGCGCGACGACGACAGACTTCCGGTGGCCATCGCGGCCAACAAGTGTGATCTGATTCACCTCCGGCGCGTGTCAAGCGCGGACTGCAGCGCGTGGGCAGCGGAACACGGGTGTGTGTACAGAGAGGTGTCAGCCAGCGATGATCCTGAGAGCGTGGAGGACGTGTTTCAGTGTCTGTGTCGACAGGTCCGCACGGTGCACAAGAAACGAGAGAAGCTGTCGTGGATCATGCAGAGACCTGCCGTGGCCGCCAAGCTGCAGATCCGACAGAGTCTCCGGAACCTCGCCGAGAAAACATGGCGCTCTAGAACTTCCACATTTTGAAAACATGGCGCTCGAGAATTTACACATTTTGAAAACATGGCGCTCGAGAATTTACACATTTTGAAAACATGGCGCTCGAGAATTTACACATTTTGAAAACATGGCGCTCGAGAATTTACACATTTTGAAAACATGGCGCTCGACTCGGAATTTACACATTTTGAAAACGTGGCGCTTTAGAACTTTCAGTCATAGTTTGAGCGCTGTTTGTAGAGCCGCCCGTACATGCGTCGAGAGTGAGGGAGATTGACTGACTTGACTGACTGGTCTTTGATAAGGATGAGGTTTAAGACACAGCCTAGTCTTACAAACTGTCATGAGAGAGAGAGAGAGAGAGAGAGAGAGAGAGAGAGAGAGAGAGAGAGAGAGAGAGAGAGAGAGAGTGTGTGTGTGTGTGCAGTAGGGCTAGTGTACATGTGAATCAGGAACTGGCTGTGTGCTGTCGTTGACTTTGATGATGAAAGTATATTGTACCACTAAATTACTCACATCTTCCAGATGCTGGACGCGCCAAGTACAAAGTGTGGTGTTCAGTTTTGGCCGGTTTCCAATCGTGAAAGTCAATTCTCCAATGTTGTCCATAAAAGACACAAAGAGGCACTGATTCCCCGGCGAGGGTCAATCGCTTTGACAACCTTGCGCATTAGGACTTCTACGTTAAAAAACAAAGACATGTTGTGTGAGTCTGAGATAATTAATCTTCATGTTAATATTTGTGTGGTCGGTTTGAATGAAAACATACCCTGGGTGCGATCTTACAAACTGGCTCGATAATGTCTGACTGATGTCCGGGTGGCGATTCCTTTGTGATCAATGCTGATGAAATAACAGCATTGGAAATATTATTTAGAAACAAACATTGCTGGCTGTTGCTCCCCCCAAAAACATAGATTGGTGCTTCTCTCGAAATTTCCTTTGCTGCAAAAAAAAAAAAGGAATGGAAGATCTTAGCGAGTTAGCTGGTGCTTCTAGTTTTCTTGTTCTTCATCGTCGCTTCGCTCAGACAGCAACTCCAGAGGCCCTGATGAATGTTGCAGCACGCTGGGTGCACTCCAAAGCGGGTCCAAGGAACCTTTTCCTCGTCGGCTTGTCAGCAAGCCTGGGGCCGGATTCATAGGCCGACAACACAGTCGGTCAACTGTAGCTGAACGAGTGAAATGCAATAATCCGACGAAATCGTGTTTGATTAAAAAGATTCCAGTTGGCCGACTGTGCTTCGTCGCACGGGAGTTGCCCGAGTACAGTGCTGCCTTTACCTTGCACCGGTTCGGACAACCGCAGTCGCCAGTTGACGATCGAAACGGTCAGTGTGACCGCCGTGAGTCCACGAAACCGGTGTGTCGGACAATTCTGCAGGTAGTGAGTGTTCCACCGTCATCAAAGATGCGTCACAGGGACATACCGCAGAATCTTCAGGGTGGAATTTCATGAGCATTTGATGCCTGAGTCTTCAGTGGATGGCCTCCATCCCACAATGGTCACTTGGACGTCCCTGATAAGGAGGTATAGAAGCCACTATACTTCTTGTAGCAGTTTGCAATTGGACAGAGTTTGAAGGATGCGTGTTGTTCTGCTGGTCGAAAACAACCACAGCAAAAGAAATGTTGATTTTTACCTAGACTTTTCACTAGACTCGCTTGAAGCCAATTCAGGACAAATAAGGCATTTGTTCGTATAGCTTCCGGAGGCCAAGACACTTGTTGAGAGCTTTCATCACCAGATGGACCACTGTGAGATGGACCACTGTGAGATGGACCACTGTCAGCGTCGGTTTACTCTTGTCGGGAAGGACAAGAGAAAAGTCCATCACCAGATGGACCACTGTCAGCGTCGGTTTACTGTTGTCGGGAAGGACAAGAGAAAAGTCCATCGGCTATGCAAATTCTTCGTGTGCAGCTGTCAACAGTGTGTATGTGTTAACATAATTTTAATGTAAATGAAGTGTTTAAGTCAGATGTGATACATACTGTATGTAACGATACAGAGGTTACGGAGACATCGACTGAAACTTGGTACAGAATCGAAAAAAAGATGGCATTGTGTTGTTGTTGTTGTTTTTTAATCGAATATTAACAGCTATTGTGTTTTCAGTGTAGCAATAGGGCCCGATATTTAGACGAGACAAGTATAATGCCGACGAGTCGAAGACGAGTCGCATTATACTTGTTCGAGTCTAAATATCGGACCCTATTGCTACGATGAAAACACAATAGCGTTTATATAGCTATTCTGACATTAAATTCTGTGTTAGAATCATGTTTTTGTCAGCGACAAGAACCAGAATGGTCCATGTCGTTGATGATTGCAGACGACGGTTCCCTTTCCGTATGAAGCTACGGAAATGACCGAACATTGAAAAACCCACGGACATGTATTACGGAGAAAACTCAAGATAACCGGATGTTTAGCATTACGTCAATATGTTAGGAATCATATGACGTCATGACGTATCATGCTTGCCAACGTAGATTGTATGTTCGAAAGTCTGACTTCTGTTGGGAATTCGCGTGGTGAAGACAGCGGTAAATCTGTAGATGATAAGAGAACAAGGATTGTCTCAGAAGAAACGACGAAATGTTTCAGACCGGTGTAACACGAGAAAATTACTCCCACGAGATTTTTACTCCGGAGTAAACATTTCGTACGAAAAAGTTACTCCCTTTACGAAAAAAGCACTCCCCCATTACAAGAGAAAATTACTCCCCAAGACAGGTGAGTTCCGAATAAACATTTCGTACAAAAATGTTACTCCCCTGACGAATCAATAACTAATAAATTACTTCACCCCAACACAAGCAATTTAACTTCCCATGCCAGGTGTACGAAATGTTTACTCCCTTGTCCCCTGTTAGTCTTGGTGGTGGAAGGGGTGGAGGGAGGGTAGCGCGATATTCGTGTGCGTGAGATCACTTATTGGCATTATCCCTTCGCCCGCATCCCATTTTTGCGTACGAGATTTTTACTGGAAGTAAAAAAAAATGGGGAGTAAAAATTTCGTGGAGGGAGTAATTTTTTCGTGCCTTGGGGAGTTCTTTTCTCGTACAAAAAGTGTACTCGGAGTAAGAATTTCGTACGAAATATTTACTCCGGAGTACATTTTTCGTGGAGTAAAAATTTCGTGTTACACCGGTAACTTCATTTCAACAATGCACTATATATTGGACGTTCTATGCGACAGGAGAGTTTGCTGATTTTGTGTTAAACATTGAAGAGATCGTCTGCTAGAATCCGAGATAGGTCGCCGCTTCAGATTGCAGCTTCTGGAAATTTGCAAGGTTTGTTGCCTGTTAAAGAACTGGATTTTACACGTAATGTATGTCATGTACAGCAAGCAACAACAAAAACACACACAAAGCAAATGGCATCGTCTGTCGACTAGTCACAGAGTGACAGAAACAAACCTGGCGAGGTATGCGTGTACTTTATACACGTGGAAGAAACCGGAACCATGCGTCTTTGTTATTGCCGATATCGTTTGGATATCGGCAAAAATGGCCAACTTTCGTAGCGTTATGCTTTGATGATCGGAAAAGGGATGTGTGAGACCATCCAATCACAGCCCCCGAATTCCCCCACGTGTCCATCAGAATAGCTATATTACTTTACAACGCGCGCGTTGGGTCTTACTTTGCCCGTAAAGGAAAACACGGCTAACTTTGATAGTATGAGATGCGAAAAGAAGCATTTCTCAGGCATAAAATGTATTTTGATGATAAATTCCTCCAGATGCTTTTGAAATTTAGCATTTGAAAGGGATACTTTGGGTCTCTCCTTTAGAAAAAAAAAAGTGACATTTACCGGGTAAGTTTGGGCCTTCTGGGACCTAGATCCAACTTTGTCCAATGAATTTGAAGAGTTGGTGAAATGCGTTTTCTGCAATGTTTTTTCTTCCTAAATAAAGTACAGTGGAGACGGAGCCAAACAATAGTTGTTCTAGGCTGTTTTACACTGTGTGAGTTCAGAGAATTCATGCGCATCCTTCCAGTCTTTATTTTCAGGATTACTTTCAACTGGTTTTGTGATTATGCGGATTTCTTGTAACATACTGAAAACAAATTCGCCGAAAATTGTCTGTTTCAAAAAGGGGATTGCAGGATTTGTCTTGCCGGAGTGGAATCAACGGAGAATGCTTTGTGTATTTATAAATGTGTTTTCTTGAAACACTGTAAATTATGATAATGAGTTATTCCTGTCTTTCTTTTTCGTTTTTCTTTATTTGTTTTCTAGCCCACCAGCCTTGCTATCCGGTAGTTGTTTTGTGTTGTTTTGATTTTACAATGCTAATTTCTGCTGAATGATTTGATTCCAAACGTGATTTTAAAACGGCATATTTATTTGTGCATGCATGCTAAATATTTTCGTAGCGTTGCACTAACTTCCTTCTGTTTTCCGCTGTCTCTGGCAGTCTCTCTCTTACTCTCTCTCTCTCTCTCCCTCTCTCTCACTCTCTCTCCCTGGCTCTCTCTCTCCCTGTCTCTCTCTCTCTCTCCCTCTCCCTCTCTCTTCCCCCACCCTCCCCTCTCTCTGGTTCGTCTTGTCGTTGTTGGTGTGGTGTTTTTTTCCTCTCGATTGTGATGCTTGATTTAATGCGTCAAAAAAAATCAAAACTGATATTATTTGAACCTTCACATTTCTTATGGAAATGGCGTTTATTATGACAAGAATGGTTCACATAATATTCTGTTCATCTCAGAATGAGCGAGTCAAATTACTTGAAATATGTACAGTACTGTGCAGAGATTGTTTATATAATTACATGTTGGTCCTTCGCAAAAAAACAGGAGGGCTTTGCATTGATGTGACTTCTTCCTGAATAAAGATATTTTTTCCAAAAATTCGCTCCTGACTCGGGACGTGTGTGTGTGTGTGTGCAGATGTGTTCGAGTGTGTGTGTGTGTGTGTGTGTGTGTGTTTGTCTGTATGATTGTGTGTTCGTGTCTATACTCGCCAGCATGCATGCGTACTATGTCGGCATAGTGGTGCTAGTGATGGTGCCATTATCATGGTTTCTTTCATTTCTTAACTTTGATTAATGTCGCTTGTTCTCGTATTGTTTTACACTACACCACACAGTCGCTTTTATCTAGGCACAGAAAAAATGGGGAAAAAAGAAAAGAGCGCAGCAATCAGTGTTTGCTTTCTTGGAACACTTGTCGAGCCCTGGTGAACTGGAGACAACTCTTGTTTTCATGTGGGTATTGAGAGCGAGTGAAGTGCACTCCCTTGGCACAAAATAATCCACCATCATTTTTTCCCTCTCCTTCTAGTAATTGGTCACAGCTGCACTGTCACTGCTGTTTTTCAAACTTTGAGTTAAAGAAAATATGTAACAAACTGTTCACCTTAAAAGCTCAGTGACGTAATTTTGAAATGTTAAAACTACTTCAATGAAACCCCAATAGCAGCCTCTATTTAGTATCCACGCCTGTGAAATCTGAATAGACTTCAAAACAAACCTCAGATTAACTGCTTATTAAAATGTTCCAATTTGTCTTGCTACAGGTTAAATTTCATAGTCTGCAAGCACATTCTTTGTTCAATATCATTCAAGCAAACAAGACGAAACCTAAGTTGAATTATTTGCACAAATGAAACTAGTTAAAAGCTGTACTTTTGTATGATACCAGATCTAAGTTTCTGATTACATGGAGAGAAAATAAAAGTCAGCAACAACGGACCATCCCACTTAAAGGGCAGCTGTCGGGTTGTGGCTCTCAAAATCTGTTCCTCAGAATGAGTTATCATGTAACTAAAACTATACTTAAAAGTTACTTGGTGATTTTGACAGCTTGATAACACAAGTCCGAAGACTTTAGACATGCTACAATGTCTTTAATCGAAGAAAGTTTGCATTCTTGGCCCAGTCAATGCAGCCCGCTCGAAAATTACTTCCCTTGGACGCGTGACGTCAGCCGCGGAATCGGCCGGGTTGAACGGTGCTCTCTTTATGCCGTGTAATGGGCGCAATCGGGTTGTCTAGTCAAGCCCTCAAGCATACTTCACGCGTAGGTGAAGAGAAACTTAGGATGGGGTGACTTTTCCCAGGCCAAAATTTCGCAGTAAAAAACGGAGTTCATAACATGTCTTCCGTCCCCCTCCTGCTTTTATTCCACTTGAACCCTGTTTTTGTTCAACTTATTGGCAGATATTGTCACGCGTCGAGGAACACAAACACACACACACAAACACACTCGTTATCACACATATACACAGACACACACACACATACGTGTTATCACACACACACACACACGATAACCATCACAAACACAGTTTGACAAATTCATCTTTGATTTTTTGCGGCCGAACCCCCCTCCCCCATTTTCCACACTAGATCCACTGTTTCATCTTTGTCTCCGTCTCTCTTCCCTTTTTCTTATCTCGTCTATCTACTTGAGTGAGTAACTGAAGATGTATTATCATCATCTCTTTCCTAGATTTTCCCACCGACAGAGTTGGCTTTTGTCTTGAATTCAGTACCTCACACGTACACGGTAATTGGTGTGACACCTCAAGCGGACCTTCTTCATAAGTGTACAGTGTCTGCTGACAAGGGACACGAGGGTCTGTGGTTGAGCAACTTTATGGTTTAACCGGGAGGAGTAGCAACAGCATGTGAACCACTTTAGAAATGACTTGTAAAGGTTGCAGTCGGTCAGATCAAAGAAGAGAAAATGGGAACGTGGGTCTTGAGAAGATACCACCATCTTAATACTTTACTTTATGCAAGAATCAATCACGCGTACAGCATTGCAGATGTCCAGCTGTCATTGTACTGTAAACTTCACAGCGGCCTTATCGGCTTCCTCGAGTGACGTCACAGCAAGGCTAACGCTGCGGCGTCTTTCTTGTGCTGACAGAGTCGTCGGTCGCGGATTTTGAGTCGTTTCGGCCTGCCAACTGCTTCGTTTTTTTTGCGGATTGTGAGAACTAGCAGAAAGTTTCACACATTTTAATGGTTTCAAACTAATGATGAAAGTGTCTTCTTCTGGACCAAATCAACAGTCTTTAGTTGAATCAACTCGGAAAACTCTTAAACGCGTTTTTGCACGCGACTCCGCGCATTTTTGAGACCAGGCTGCCCTTTAAAGCATTCAGGGCTTTATACTGGCAAGAAACCTGAGATCTACAATATACAATCGTGACACAAAACAGTTTTATTTGATATCAAAGATTTATTTGAAAGCCAAATAAAAATGAACCGACACACATGGTACAAGCACAATAAAGTTCCATACAATGTGAAACACAAGCTGTCCAGCAGTAAAAAAAATATCAAATAAATACATGCAGTGTCGCAGTGAATGTCAAAAATTCAAACAGAATAGATAATTAAACAGAAGTGGGTAAGCAATAAAGAGGTCGTTGATATCAAAACTGATATCGACGGAAATGTCGTCGATATCAATTTTGCAATGAGCTCAGTTTTGCCCAATTGACCAATGGAAATCTACGTAACATATGAAATAGCAATATTGGGAAATAGCGTTAAAGTTGATCAATATGAGAGGCATACAAACATTTAACACATGTACTTTCCCACCCTGTTAATTTGTCTTCAATAAATGTACAGGCGAAATAACACAAACTCTCAAGGGCTGGTGTTCTCTGACACAAACACAATTTACACTTGTCTGTATAAAACGTTAACAAAAGTTGTTTTTAAAATACATTAAAGTAAAGAAAACGAAAGAAAAACCAAAGCAATTTTTGATTGACCCGATTAGTTTATCAACAATTCTTTCTTTCTTTCTTTATTTGGTGTTTAACGTCGTTTTCAACCACGAAGGTTATATCGCGACAGGGAAAGGGGGGAGATGGGATAGAGCCACTTGTTAATTGTTTCTTGTTCACAAAAGCACTAATCAAAAAATTGCTCCAGGGGCTTGCAACGTACAGTAGTACAATATATGACCTTACTGGGAGAATGCAAGTTTCCAGTACAAAGGACTTAACATTTCTTACATACTGCTTGCCTAAAATCTTTACAAAAATTGACTATATTCTATACAAGAAACACTTAACAAGGGTAAAAGGAGAAACAGAATCCGTTAGTCGCCTCTTACGACATGCTGGGGAGCATCGGGTAAATTCTTCCCCCTAACCCGCGGGGGGTCTGGTGTTCTGTGACAGAAACACAATTTACACTTGTCTGTATAAAACGTTAACAAAACAAAACGTTTAAAATACATTGAAGTAAAGAAAACGAAAGAAAAACAATGCAATTTTTGATTGACCCGATTAGTTTATCAACAATCCATACCCTAATTAGGGGGGTGTCAAACTGGGTCTGGAAATACTGAGTACAATGAACTGACCACTAAACCACCATACTTATCTACTACAGTGATACCTGCGATGTAAGGCCCCTCTGATGAAAGGACATCTCATGTGAAAGGACACATTCTCTTGTCCCTTTCTCTTTTATCTATACCAAAATATACCTCTCGTGAAAGGCCACCTTCTCTTGTCCCTTTCTCTTTTATCTCTACCAAAATATACCTCTCGTGAAAGGCCACCTTCTCTTGTCCCTTTCTCTTTTATCTCTACCAAAATATACCTCTCGTGAAAGGCCACCTTCTCTTGTCCCTTTCTCTTTTATCTCTACCAAAATATACCTCTCGTGAAAGGCCACCTTCTCTTGTCCCTTTCTCTTTTATCTCTACCAAAATATACCTCTCGTGAAAGGCCACCTTCTCTTGTCCCTTTCTCTTTTATCTCTACCAAAATATACCTGTGGTGAAAGGCCACATTCTCTTGTCCCTTTTTCTTTTATCTGTACCAAAATATACCTCTCGTGAAAGGCCACCTTCTCTTGTCCCTTTCTCTTTTATCTACCAAAATATACCTGTGGTGAAAGGCCACCTGCATTGTAGGGACACTTTGGGCTTGTTCCAAAGGTGTGCTTTTATCTCAGGTACCACTGTAATCACAAAATATTGTGATTTCTATACTTCGTTTTAAATCCCTCGATCTCAACTGCATGACGCTGCATCAGAAAAAATAGAAAAAAGATATGGACTACCTGTCTAAATACCCCGATATGTACATCTTATCCAAAATCTTACAGAGAAGAAACCCTGAGTAAATAAGATGTCAACGTTTTCTCGCATGAGCAGTAATGTTCAATGTTTCCATTAAAACAAGTGTGACAAATTTTAAAAAAACTATTGTGTGAAGCAGGATTTCACTATAATCAACACTTACAAAATAATATTGTACGTACATGTAACAGGTTTTCACTTTTCATATTCATAAAGCATAAAACTTTTTACATTGATAAATTGACACACACAATTGAGATACACATGTATTTCATCTGCATGAACTCACACTTAGCACACAATTTCCTCTGATAGTTTTACCTGAGCAAACAAAATGTTCTGCATTATTCCCCTTTTTGGCACACTTTTGATAACCTTCAGCATTCACAGAGCAAGACCTCAATGAAAAAAAATCTACGCAAAATTACCGACTGCAGTCTCTTATATTCGGAACAGATCTACGCCCTCCATAACATTTTTAAAGCATTTGCAGATCCAAGTGCAGTGATTTAAGTCTACAAATCATTCACAGAACTCAGAACTCTGCAGAGTCTATAAAGCATTTACAGATTTACACCGTTAGAAACTTCAAAGTTTACAAAGTATTCACAGTTCTAACCCCTCAGCGACTACACATTCTACAAATCATTCACAGACCTCAGAATTCAATGTCTGTCAAATTAATCTACAAAGCATTCACAGATCTACATCCTGAGACTTCCAAGGTTCACAAAACATTTGCAGGTCTACAAACTCAAGACACACATTTCACAGATTAGATCCGAGTTCTCGTGAACTTTCATTCTACAGCGCATTCTTGGATCTAGTCTCCAGGGCTTCTCAGAACAGTGGAATCGCCATTTTCACACCAACAAAAGTCTGAGAGAATCATGTCTTAAAGAGAAGGAATCTTCAAATGGAGGTTCATTTACAGAGGCTGTGAAAGGAAAATCTGGAAAATCAAGGTCTTAAAAGGGTGGAGTCTTAAACTGGAGAGTCTTAAATTGGAGAGTCTTGAAGAGGGGAGTTCATTGTATAGACACCCCTCTGCAACAAGAAATTGTGAGCGCAGTGTGAAAATATTCAAATTTGTTCAGTATGCTTATGAATCCCACATTGGGCGATATCGGAAGACTGTCCAGTGAATCATTGATAAAAAAAAAGCACACATCCTCCATTTTAGCAGCATTTCACACTTAAAATGAAAATGTTATCTTGACAATCTGCATGATACACCCATCCCTATCCTCTTTTGCACAGACAATCCAATCCACCCCCACACTTCACATCCCCCCTCACACATGATCATAGTGAAGATGCTTTCCGCAATAAAAGACAGCGAATAAATCTCTCTTTAGCTACCTGCTCATTAAAGACATCAGCCCAGTCCACGTATCTGACCAATCTTCAAAGTCAAACAACATCAAATTTTTTTATACATTTTTTTTTAGAAACAAACCATTACCTAAGTGAAGTGCCACATTTAATCAACTTGATAATGATAAAACTCATCTCTAGCATATTACCCTGACCACTCCCTCAAAGTCTAACATTCAATGTCTTTAAGTTTAATAAATCAAAAAGGAGAAAATACAAAATGAAACAATAATTTTTAAAACACACACACATTTAATGCAAAAAAAAGACAAGAAAAAGACAAGTATAGTTTTATCATCTTCACATTTACTTGCTCCAAAAATCACACGGGTATCGTATGGCACACATCCTTCTGTTGATACAGAACACTCCATGAAAATGTACACTGCAAACACACAAACAACCTCTTCGGCATTTACTCAGGAGTGTTGTTCCCAGGCCTCAATCTTTGGTAATTTACACTTGCTTTTTTTAATCTGACGCATTGTTCTGACCAAAGGCCTATCAAATGCCAGAAAGCTTTGACACGTGGGGTACATGTCTTTAAACACAACACTTTTTGACTGATATATGATTAATTTTAATTCAGGTCTAACTGACCTTTTGTCCTCTGTGTCTGGGAACAACACTGACTCAGTTGACAAACTTCTGTACCTTTTCCCACAAACAGCAACAACATTGAAACAAATCACATAACCTCTTCCAAACACACAAAGTACATTTATCAGTACACCTTCTCCACCACAAACTACTTTACAGCATTAAAACAGAACATGTTGACCTTTACAAGTTCACACGCTTTGTTAAATACAACATATGGTCATCAAATACTGTACAGGTATGTTGACATGGGTGCAACCTGGAAAATTCCAAAAACCGGCAAAAGTTGGGGTCCAGCTTTTTTAGTATTTAAAATGCCAAAAAAACACCTCTCCTGGAACAAAAACATCGGCAGCCGATGAAACCAAAAACCGGCTGCCGGCGTGTAGCCGGCAGAGTTGCACCCATGCGTTGATATTAAAAGCAATGCCGGGACACCTGTTTCCAGGTTCTCAAAACTCCTTCAGCCCAACTTCTGGTCATAAAATCCTACATTCCCTCTTGCCTCAACACACTAGAAAGGTTCCCCAAACCCCTTTAACTAAACTTGTGTCACAAATATTACATTCACAAGTCCCACAACACAGGTACATCAAACCCCGCCAACCCCATTTTACCACCCCCACATCACAGGTACATCAAACCCCGCTAACCCCATTTTACTACCCCCATACCACAGGTAAAACTCATGAAAACTCAAGGCTCATGAAAATACAACTCATGAAAACCCAAGAATAATGAAAACACAAGACTCACCCCCCAAACAAGTCTCCCTTACAACCACCCTTCTCCCCTAGCCCCCACCAACATCACTCAGCTCGGTTTTTCTCTACCAAGCTTCACTGCTTTAGTCGTTTTCTCCACCCCTTGCAACAGAACACTGCACAGTTTACAACTCATCAAAACACAGATTTCACTGTCACAACAATACATCATTACCTTTCCACATTTCCACACCTTATCTTCGCACTATCATCAAGCGGCGCTGTTCTTCTCGGCGAGGCTGAAATCAGCCGTTTTGGTCGTGAGCCTTGCCACCTCATCTCCGTCAGAATCATCGACGCTGTCGGTGTCCGATTCACAGAAGGACATGCGAGGGGAGGGGCGGAAACCGCGCTGGGCAAACTGTGTGAGTTTGTTGCAGCTGGCCAGGAGAAATCCCAGATAGGGCGGCGAAGGGTTCATTGGACGGGAGATGTACTCTGGGTGGTACTGCACTCCCACGAAGTACGGGTGATCTGGAAGAAAAAGGATGAATTTCTACATTCAAGGTGATCTTAACCTATTTCTTTTTCTTTTCATTCATGGCGGTCTTAACCTATATCTTTTTCTTTTCATTCATGGCGGTCTTAACCTATTTCTTTTTCTTTTCATTAATGGCGGTCTTAACCTATTTCTTTTTCTTTTGGTCTTAACCTATTTCTTTTTCTTTTCATTCATGGCGGTCCTAACCTATTTCTTTTTCTTTTCATTCATGGCGGTCCTAACCTATTTCATTCATGGCGGTCTTAACCTATTTCTTTTCATTCATGGCGCTTCTTTGGAGACTTGCGTAGACGTCATGTTTTACTTTCGCACCCAATATACACACACACAAATAATGACACATGCATACTTACACACGCAAACAACCAAGCACACATACACTCATTCTCTCTCTCTCTTAGAGCTTAGCTTTACAGAGCTGCCCACCAACGCCAATAAGCACTCTTTCAGGCCCTTTACCTACAGTCACAGCCAATAAGCACTCTTTCAGGCCCTTTACCTACAGTCACAGCCAATAAGCACTCTTTCAGGCCCTTTACCTACAGTCACAGCCAATAAGCACTCTTTCAGACTCTTTACTTACAGTCACAGCCAATAAGCACTCTTTCAGACTCTTTACTTACAGTCACAGCCAATAAGCACTCTTTCAGGCTCTTTACCTACAGTCACAGCCAATAAGCACTCTTTCAGGCTCTTTACCTACAGTCACAGCCAACAAGCTCAAGTTTACATTTCAACTTCCTTCAAATGAATGGATCCCGTCAAACATGCACCCGTCAAACAGCAAATAACGAAACTGCGCCCTACTCAGTAAAGCACAATTAAAGTAAGAATAGAATCACTTACTCTCCAGTTCCATGATCTCCATACGAGCCCCATCCTCACTGCGGCCAACGAAGCGCAGACCTTTCTCTTCCAACTGGGCAACGTAGTCAGGGTTCACCTGTGACAAACGAAAGGTATAGAATCAGCGTTGTTCTCAGGCCTCAGTCTTCGGTCGTCAACTCATACTTCTTTGATATGACGCATTGTTCTGAACCCTGGCCGGTCGACTGTCCTATAGTTTTGACTTGGAGGTCTCCTGACTGAACTTTTAAAAAAATTTTTAGACAAAACATTTGGACCTATTTATATTTTCTATCCAGGTCTAACTGATCTTTTGTTCTCTCAGTCTAGGAACACTGTCAAATAAAAACCAACCTTGACAAATGTTTTATATCTGCAATACTAAGCTAGGCAAAAAAAATGCAAATTGTTTACCTTTTTCCCTTGTCACCAAAGAGTACAGCTTTACACTGTTTTGATCACAGATAATGAGAACTAATATGGGAAATCTTAGAAGGAAAATACTGTATAAAAAAACAACGAAACAAGTTTTTAAGCAAAGTGTCTGAGACAGCGGGATTGTGAATATTTTTTTGGATTATTTTTTAAGTTATTACAATCACACTGCCATATTGATTCCTTTTGTGTTACATCCTTTTTATCATATTTAAAACCAAAGGTATCTTCATCAGGTTCTGTTCTGAACAAATTTCACTGTCAGAAGCTTGATATCTATTCAACTTTAGTCAAACGGCCCTCACCTCGTAGCGATGTCTGTGTCGCTCGTCAACGCTCTCTTTGTTCTTGTACAACTTGCCTGGAAACCAAACATTTCACAATTGAATTGTCATAGCAAACACAAAGGAAAGAACAGTCAGAATAGAAAATAACAACCATGTTCACAAAGTATGTCCGAGAACACTTAACGAATCAAACTGAACTTCTACCTTATTATCACACCAACTTAATTGTAATTTTTGATGATCTTACTATGAAGAACTTATAGAAGTGTACGTGTATTCTATAGCTCAGTCAGTAGTGCACTGGCTTTATAACCAGTTCGTTGCTATCTGCGTGGATTCGAACCAGGGTCTCAGCGAGGAACTCATTTCCAAGAGAGAACTTGATGCAGACTCTTCCAGTTGTCCGAATACCCCCATGTGCACGCATGCCTCTGATAAAGATCCAAACCTCACAAAAAATCTCAATGCGAGGGGAAAAAAAGACTGCGGAGTGCGACTTCATCGCTGTGCGCTATCCTCAGGGATTGCAGCCCAAATTTCACTGAGGAAATTCCCCAAGCACAAGTTTACAAATAATTATCCAATAAAAAGCTTACGCAAGAGGGAGTTCTCAGTCTTGAAGAGTGTCTTCCTCTTCCCCAGGCGCATGGTTCCCCCCATCTGGCCGGTGTTGTGTTCCGGCATGTCGATCACCTGCACGTCACAATACCCATCAGTCAGCAAAGACAATTTTGGAAATGATCACACTTCATCACACTGTGAGACACTGTCACATGCTAAATTTAGTGAATACAGTGGAACCCTTTGTTTAAAACTTCCCCAAATCTTAGCAAAAACAGGTCTAAAAAAAAGGCTGCTTTTCTTGGGAAAATCAGGGATTTTACGACGGTACTCAAGCCTTGTCATATGTGTTTGGAAAATGTTACATCCAGATCACTTACTAGGTTCCAACCAAGAGATGGGGAAAAAAGTTAAATTTGCAGAGGTTATGAACAGAAAATGTAGAAAACCAGGGTCTTAAATAGGGGGTGGTCTTAAATAGGGGGTGGTCTTAAATAGGGGGTGGTCTTAAATAGGGGGTGGTCTTAAATAGGGGGTGGTCTTAAAAGGGGGTCCCACTGTAATTCAAACCCTCAACATTCACTGCCAAAGACATTAAAGAAATAGCTATAACATAACCTGCATTCTTATACCTCAGCATCATTTGCACTGTTTTCATATCAATCCTAAATGTTCAGGGGTTCCTGAGCCACAACGCCAAAGCTTTAGACCCAAGCTGAACATTTGTAATTGTTTTCTCAGAACTCGATACTTTCACTTAAAATTTACATCCCATAATAAAACAGCATACCAAATGCAAATACTTTCATACCCAGACCTGTTTACCCTAAACCCGAGGCAAGAGTACTTTTCCAAAAAGTTAAGTGCATTTTTCAAAAAGTTGGTGTACTTTGCAGGCAAAGCCATATGGGCTAGGGAAAATGTACGCGTGGGTGCAAACGTGTTTGTGTAAGAATAGCATGTCTTGTGAACACCTTCAGAATTTAACTCCTTCCAATACAACAGGGATAAAACAATTTTATTTACCTGTCAGTTTATAGCATTATAACCAGTGTCTTCCAAACGCAAACAGATTGATAATGAAAAGATGGAAGTTCGTGAAATAACATCTGCGGTTGACAGTGGCAAGTTCATTTTTACAATCATCTCAGAAAACATTGCTTCAGCACGGACTATAGCCTTTTCTTCTGGCAGGATTTGCTTTGCGGGAATGAACTTCATAATTCCTTGGCAGCTTTCAGCGGATTTCTTTGCAGCAACCTTGTCCAGGTGAGTTTTGGAACTGCAGTGTCGTTCGAAGTCATATTTCCCAGCATGGGCAACGGAGAAATCTGATTTACAATACTTGCAGTGTGCATGACTTTTTCCCATAGTAGACTCCACAATTCCTGGCTCTTTCTTATATTTCTCCAAGAAAATCTGCTGCTTCTGCTGTTTAGACTTGGTACAGTCATCCGAAACTGGCACATTTTTCCGCTTCATTTTGCCACGATTGTCCAGACGATCGCACGTGCCAACAACTGAACAAGGTTTCCACAGCTGAAGACTCGCTGTCATGCTTATCTCCCTTCGACCGAAACCGGTATCAGTTGTACCATCCCGTAATCAGCACACCAACACCGGAAAACGTATTCTAGACTTTTTCTTAGGCGTGTCGCGTATTTGCGTACCGATAATAATTTAGCGTACAAAATACGCCCAAATCGTACTGGTAAACCGGTCTGCATACTTATTGATTCTGAAAAAGCCAAATAGATACGTAGAACTGATCTTTAGGCATCGATCTTCTACACCCCTTTCCTCAAAATCTCTGATATCTAGGAAATCAATAAAACAAATTATCTCCCTTTCTTCAACTCGGACACTGAAAGGAACAACAACAAAAACAAACAACACAACGCTTACCACTGGGTTCTTGGTCTCACTGTCAAACTCTGTGGAGTTGGCGTCCTTGTGGTCGAGAACGTTTCTAGCAAACTCGATCACAGCGCACTGCATGCCGAGGCACACACCTGACATCAGAGGAAAAACAAATATTAAAATCGATGCTGCCATTCGCCGAAATAACGTGAAAATCTCTGACATACTTAACCACAGGAACGAGGTATTAATATCGAGTGGAAGCTGTTAAACTTGTGCAATGGTATTGGTAAAAAAATTGTTTGGTTTAAAGTTCCTTTAGAACTCAAGTATAGAATTAGTCAGTGTCATTCGTATGCTGACTGAATGATGTAGGTCACCAAAGTGCCATCAAAACAGATTTTTATCAGGTCACCAAACTGCCATCAAAACAGATTTTTATCAGATTTCATGATCACTACCGACTTGAATCTATCCCTGAAATTATACACGCGCACTCACACACACAAGCAGACAAACACACAGGCAGGCACACACACACACACAGGCACACACACACACACAGGCACACACACACACACAGGCACACACACACAGGCACACACACACACACACACAGGCACACACACACACACACAAGCAGACAAACACACACAGGCACACAAACACACACAGCTTCACCGCCACACAGACACAAACTTACCCAGGAAGGGGATGTTTCTGCTGCGGGCCCACTGAGCAGCCAGGACCTTCCCTTCAATGCCGCGGTTTCCAAACCCACCAGGCACAAGGATGCCACTGAAACACACAATACACTTCAAGTTTATTCCATTTCCAATGCTCAGTACATGGGTGGGACTGAAACACACAATACACTTCAAGTGTATTCCATTTCCAATGCTCAGTACATGGGTGGGACTGAAACACACAATACACTTCAAGTGTATTCCATTTCCAATGCTCAGTACATGGGTGAGACTGAAAAACGTCATGAATCCTGAACCTCCATTAAACCCAAAAAAAAAGGAAAAAAAAAGGCCATAATCGAATCCGGATTTCTGGCATATACCCATGTTTCTACAAATATGCCCACAAGCAGATGAATCAATCTGGTTCAAAATAAAACCAAACAATTTTAAAGACAATTGATGGTGTCTCCTGGCAACTAGAACATGTACTGCTTGTCAAAAATAATTAAACAAATTCAAAAAAGGTTATATTATGGAACGTTTAATTTCAGATAAAACGAAACTTTCACAAGCATGTCCACCTAATGGTCTTTGTGGTGGAATGACATGCAACTAAAGACGAATACTTATCGAGTATGCCTTGATTTCAACTTCAAGATGGAGAGAGACGAAAGGAATCAATATTTTGATTTACACAAAGATCACTTCTTGCTGATTCTGTCAATATGAAAACTGTTTTTCTCGAGAAAAAAAATCGGGGATCTTAAGAGAAATCTCAAGCCTGCTCATATGTGTATTTCTGATTTACAAAAAGATCACTTCTCGAAAATGTTCTCAATAAGACAGCTGGTTTTCTTGAAAAAAATCAGGGATCTTAGGAGACTTCTCAAGCCTGTGTACATGGAAAATGTTACTCCAGGATCACTTACTTGGCTCCCACCAGCTCCTTCCAAGCCTCGTGGTATTTCTGAGCATTATCGTGAAGTCTGGCCGGCTCCAGGTCCGCTGCTTCTATATACTGCATCACACACACACAAATCAATCAATCAATCAATATTAGGCTTATATCGCGCGTTTTCCGTGGGTACAGTTCTAAGCGCAGGGATTTTTTTAAATTTTAAAAAATTTTTTTTTATGCAATTTATATTGCGCACATATTCAAGGCGCAGGGATTTATTTATGCCGTGTGAGATGGAATTTTTTACACAATACATCACGCATTCACATCGGCCAGCAGATCGCAGCCATTTTGGCGCATATCCTACTTTTCACGGCCTATTATTCCAAGTCACACGGGTATTTGGTGGACATTTTTAGCTATGCCTATACCATTTTGCCAGGAAAGACCCTTTTGTCAATCGTGGGATCTTTAACGTGCACCCCCAATGTAGTGTACACGAAGGGACCTCGGTTTTTCGTCTCATCCGAAAGACTAGCACTTGAACCCACCACCTAGGTTAGGAAAGGGGGGAGAAAATAGCGGCCTGACCCAGGGTCGAACACGCAACCTCTCGATTCCGAGCGCAAGTGCGTTACCACTCGGCCACCCAGTACCGTCCCAAAGAGTGTTCTGTATCGTTCTCAAGTATCATTTACTGAAAATAACTACAGTACGGTAAGAAGAACAGAGCTCACAATCAACAAAGTCAGTATTCACAGAGTTGCTGCAGTATGCCATCGAAGTGAAAAAAAAACAAACAATTTCTCAAAAAAGTAATGTTGCATGTTTCCACATAATTTTTGAGTCACTTGAGAAAAAGTGACTATGTAATCGGTCAGTGTTAGTCTGTCCGGCCGGCCGTCCGGCCGGCCGTCCGGCCGGCCGTCCGTAGACACCACCTTAACGTTGGACTTTTCTCGGAAACTATCAAAGCGATCGGGCTCATATTTTGTTTAGTCGTGACCTCCAATGACCTCTACACTTTAACGATGGTTTCGTTGACCTTTGACCTTTTTCAAGGTCACAGGTCAGCGTCAAAGGAAAAATTAGACATTTTATATCTTTGACAAAGTTCATCGGATGTGATTGAAACTTTGTAGGATTATTCTTTACATCAAAGTATTTACATCTGTAGCCTTTTACGAACGTTATCAGAAAAACAAGGGAGATAACTAGCCTTTTCTGTTCGGCAACACACAACTTAACGTTGGGCTTTTCTCGGAAACTATAAAAGTGACCGGGCTCAAATTTTATGTGAACGTGACTCATTGTGTTGTGAATAGCAATTTCTTCCTGTCCATCTGATGCCTCATATAATATTCAGAACTGCGAAAGTGACTCGATCGAGCGTTTGCTCTTCTTGTTAGTAAAAAGACTTTGCAAAGCCAAACTTTGGGCTCAATAGACAGTGTTCAGAAATAACTGTCGGGTTTGTATGGGTTGTGAAAGAGTGAATGCCCTTGCTTTTCCTCTGACAAATAACTTCAAAATGTGTTCCTGTCCACATGTTTCAAATACACCATTTGTTGGTGATTGGCCACTCAAATGTTTGTCCGAGTGAAAAGCAAGGGCATTCACTCTTTCACAACACATACAAACGCGACACAAATTATTTCAGAATAGACGAATTTCGAAAAAAACCTCTGTTGGGTATGTATGTGTTGTTGGAAAGTGACCTTTTCTTGCAAAACCTCTGCCAAACATTGAAGGGGCCAATCACTAGCGCAGGAGTGTCTGAACACGTGTTCCCGTCCACGCGTTTCACTCGCACTCTTCGATTGGCTCCTCCAATGTTTGGCAGAGGTTTTGCAAAAAAAAACGTTACTCAAAGTGACAAACCCACACAAACCCAATGGAGTTATTTCCAAAAATTATCTATTTGTCAATTATGGAAGACCTTGACCAGAACGTACCTTGAGGTCCAGTCGGTGGTTGACGGCCAGTGAGGCGTGCTGGAGAGCCTTGATGACCGACGCGTAGGCGTCCTCCAACTTGGTGTACTTGCCCACCAGCACGATCGTCACCTCCTTCAGCAGCCGGTCGTACCTGTCACACGTCATCAGCCATGTCAACACTGCCATTCCAAGTAACAGTCAACAACAACAAAAATCTGAAACGGGTAAACTGCTAACGTTCCAGAATTAAAAAAGACAAGGATGGTTAGTAAATTGAATGTTTCATTTCAGACCAAAAAGAAGACAAAACACATTAATAAGAACAATGACCTGATGGCCTTTAAAGTGGACAAATAATAGACAACAGACAATCAATAAATAAGGCTATGACACAGACAATCAATAAATAAGGCTATGACACAGACAATCAATAAATAAGGCTATGACACAGACACAACAGACAATCAATAGATAAGGCTATGACACAGACACAACAGACAATCAATAGATAAGGCTATGACACAGACACAACAGACAATCAATAGATAAGGCTATGACACAGACACAACAGACAATCAATAGATAAGGCTATGACACAGACAATCAATAAATAAGGCTATGACACAGACACAACAGACAATCAATAGATAAGGCTATGACACAGACAATCAATAGATAAGGCTATGACACAGACACAACAGACAATCAATAAATAAGGCTATGACACAGACAATCAATAAATAAGGCTATGACACAGACACAACAGACAATCAATAGATAAGGCTATGACACAGACAATCAATAAATAAGGCTATGACACAGACACAACAGACAATCAATAGATAAGGCTATGACACAGACAATCAATAAATAAGGCTATGACACAGACACAACAGACAATCAATAGATAAGGCTATGACACAGACAATCAATAAATAAGGCTATGACACAGACACAACAGACAATCAATAGATAAGGCTATGACACAGACAATCAATAAATAAGGCTATGACACAGACACAACAGACAATCAATAGATAAGGCTATGACACAGACAATCAATAAATAAGGCTATGACACAGACACAACAGACAATCAATAGATAAGGCTATGACACAGACACAACAGACAATCAATAGATAAGGCTATGACACAGACAATCAATAAATAAGGCTATGACACAGACACAACAGACAATCAATAAATAAGGCTATGACACAGACACAACAGACAATCAATAAATAAGGCTATGACACAGACAATCAATAAATAAGGCTATGACACAGACACAACAGACAATCAATAGATAAGGCTATGACACAGACACAACAGACAATCAATAGATAAGGCTATGACACAGACAATCAATAAATAAGGCTATGACACAGACACAACAGACAATCAATAGATAAGGCTATGACACAGACACAACAGACAATCAATAGATAAGGCTATGACACAGACACAACAGACAATCAATAGATAAGGCTATGACACAGACAATCAATAAATAAGGCTATGACACAGACACAACAGACAATCAATAGATAAGGCTATGACACAGACAATCAATAGATAAGGCTATGACACAGACACAACAGACAATCAATAGATAAGGCTATGACACAGACAATCAATAAATAAGGCTATGACACAGACACAACAGACAATCAATAGATAAGGCTATGACACAGACAATCAATAGATAAGGCTATGACACAGACACAACAGACAATCAATAGATAAGGCTATGACACAGACAATCAATAAATAAGGCTATGACACAGACACAACAGACAATCAATAGATAAGGCTATGACACAGACAATCAATAAATAAGGCTATGACACAGACACAACAGACAATCAATAAATAAGGCTATGACACAGACAATCCAGTGATCGCGCTAGGTATTTTTCAAACCGGTATGACGTCATGAGCTGGCTACAAGGCTCTCACGAAAATCGGTAAGCTTGCCAAGGCAACCAGTAAAAGACAAACAATGACTTACAATACATTAAATCAATGTCAGTGATATGCGGACGTTTCCCCCCCCCCCCCCCCCCCCCCCCTCAAAGCAACTGTCGCACAACTTGACAGTGACACATCAGCAGCCGCTGTGAGAGAGAGAGAGAGAGAGAGAGAGAGAGAGAGAGAGAGAGAGAGAGAGAGAGAGAGAGAGAGAGAGACTTCCGAAATAAAATAGGAAAGCAAATAGTAATCACGCAACTGGAAGACTTACTCACTAGTTACTTACTGTTACAGTTTCACTTTCGCCTAGTCTTTGTTGTCAAAAAGTTTTCACGCGCAGAGCCAACAGCATTTCTATGACTTAGCGATTTTGAATGGTCTTCGAGAGATGAATGTTGAAAATTTCGACAACCTCTTGTGTAACCATTTTTTTTACGTGTTTTTTTGCAGTCTTCACAAAACATGAGAAAGTTCTCCCCCTCCCCCTCTGTCCGCAACCACAGAAACTCTTTGCACCATTTTTCCTGAAATCGTTTGACAGTGGAAGATGCCGATGTTGGTTTCTTTGCCGCCGCTTGAGACTCGGGCTCTGCAGATGTACTAGGCCGTGAAGTACTTTCACTTTCAGTTCCTTCATTCAAAGGCCTTTTCTCACCTCTTGGGGGTAGAAAAGACAGTAAAGATCGTTGCTTCTTCATCGCAATCGACTCGCCTCGCCTCACAATAATCAACTGTATGTAGACAAAGATCTAAGCTGGTGTGAGTACGTGATTTCCCGGTATGATGCTATGTCGGCTATAGTTAGACGCCGTCCCTTATAACATAAACTGAAAGATTTTACGATGGACCGGGAACCGAAAGAAATGGAGCGAAAAGTATGATGTCTGATTTTTGACGTCATGTTTGACACCTTGACATCAAGTGTCATCAATGGAGACATAATCGCAACATTGTAGCGCTGTCACAACAAGCCATCCAAATCTCTCTCTCTCTCTCTCTCTCTCTCTCTCTCTCTCTCTCTCTCTCTCTCTCTCTCTCTCTCTCTCTCTCTCTCTCTCTCTCTCTCTCTCTCTCTCTCTCTCTCTCTCTCTCTCTCTCTCTCTCTCTCTCTCTCTCTCTCTCTCTCTCTCTCTCTCTCTCTCTCTCTCTCTCTCTCTCTCTCTCTCTCTCTCTCTCTCTCTCTCTCTCTCTCTCTCTCTCTCTCTCTCTCTCTCTCTCTCTCTCTCTCTCTCTCTCTCTCTCTCTCTCTCTCTCTCTCTCTCTCTCTCTCTCTCTCTCTCTCTCTCTCCTACTGACAAACGATTTTTGTAATTACTACTTTTTTTTTTACCGGTCAAACCAAATAACAATCGGTACGTCTGACCGACATCCACTTTTTTTTCCGGTATTGGCGAATCTTAACCGGTAAAATACCGGAAATTACCGGTAAACGCGATCCCTGCAATCAATAAATAAGGCTATGACACAGACACAACAGACAATCAATAGATAAGGCTATGACACAGACAATCAATAAATAAGGCTATGACACAGACAATCAATAAATAAGGCTATGACACAGACACAACAGACAATCAATAGATAAGGCTATGACACAGACAATCAATAAATAAGGCTATGACACAGACAATCAATAAATAAGGCTATGACACAGACACAACAGACAATCAATAGATAAGGCTATGACACAGACAATCAATAAATAAGGCTATGACACAGACACAACAGACAATCAATAGATAAGGCTATGACACAGACAATCAATAAATAAGGCTATGACACAGACACAACAGACAATCAATAGATAAGGCTATGACACAGACAATCAATAAATAAGGCTATGACACAGACACAACAGACAATCAATAGATAAGGCTATGACACAGACAATCAATAAATAAGGCTATGACACAGCCACAACAGACAATCAATAGATAAGGCTATGACACAGACACAACAGACAATCAATAGATAAGGCTATGACACAGACAATCAATAAATAAGGCTATGACACAGACAATCAATAAGGCTATGACACAGACACAACAGACAATCAATAGATAAGGCTATGACACAGACAATCAATAAATAAGGCTATGACACAGACAATCAATAAATAAGGCTATGACACAGACACAACAGACAATCAATAAATAAGGCTATGACACAGACAATCAATAAATAAGGCCATGACACAGACAATCAATAAATAAGGCTATGACACAGACAATCAATAAATAAGGCCATGACACAGACAATCAATAAATAAGGCTATGACACAGACACAACAGACAATCAATAGATAAGGCTATGACACAGACAATCAATAAATAAGGCTATGACACAGACACAACAGACAATCAATAGATAAGGCTATGACACAGACAATCAATAGATAAGGCTATGACACAGACACAACAGACAATCAATAAATAAGGCTATGACACAGCCACAACAGACAATCAATAGATAAGGCTATGACACAGACAATCAATAAATAAGGCTATGACACAGACACAACAGACAATCAATAGATAAGGCTATGACACAGACAATCAATAAATAAGGCTATGACACAGACACAACAGACAATCAATAGATAAGGCTATGACACAGACAATCAATAGATAAGGCTATGACACAGACACAACAGACAATCAATAAATAAGGCTATGACACAGACACAACAGACAATCAATAGATAAGGCTATGACACAGACAATCAATAGATAAGGCTATGACACAGACAATCAATAAATAAGGCTATGACACAGACACAACAGACAATCAATAAATAAGGCTATGACACAGACAATCAATAAATAAGGCTATGACACAGACACAACAGACAATCAATAGATAAGGCTATGACACAGACAATCAATAAATAAGGCTATGACACAGACACAACAGACAATCAATAAATAAGGCTATGACACAGACACAACAGACAATCAATAGATAAGGCTATGACACAGACAATCAATAAATAAGGCTATGACACAGACACAACAGACAATCAATAGATAAGGCTATGACACAGACAATCAATAAATAAGGCTATGACACAGACACAACAGACAATCAATAGATAAGGCTATGACACAGACAATCAATAAATAAGGCTATGACACAGACACAACAGACAATCAATAGATAAGGCTATGACACAGACACAACAGACAATCAATAGATAAGGCTATGACACAGACAATCAATAAATAAGGCTATGACAGACACAACAGACAATCAATAGATAAGGCTATGACACAGACACAACAGACTATCAATAGATAAGGCTATGACACAGACAATCAATAAATAAGGCTATGACACAGACACAACAGACAATCAATAGATAAGGCTATGACACAGACACAACAGACAATCAATAGATAAGGCTATGACACAGACAATCAATAAATAAGGCTATGACACAGACACAACAGACAATCAATAGATAAGGCTATGACACAGACACAACAGACAATCAATAGATAAGGCTATGACACAGACACAACAGACAATCAATAGATAAGGCTATGACACAGACAATCAATAGATAAGGCTATGACACAGACACAACAGACAATCAATAGATAAGGCTATGACACAGACAATCAATAAATAAGGCTATGACACAGACACAACAGACAATCAATAGATAAGGCTATGACACAGACAATCAATAAATAAGGCTATGACACAGACACAACAGACAATCAATAAATAAGGCCAAGACACAGCCATTCCAGGTAAGAGTTGACACCAATAAAACTACAGCGTCTCCAAGGTTACCAGTCATACAGCATACATCTGTAGTGATAATAAATCCAACCAGAAAAGGGATCAGAAGTTCTGCCTGCCAAACTTTTTCCATGGCAACATGAATTGGTGAGTAGGGGGATTTCATCTAATCTTCACTGAAATCAGAGAGAGAGAGAGAGAGAGAGAGAGAGAGAGAGAGAGAGAGAGAGAGAGAGAGAGAGAGAGAGAGAGAGAGAGAGAGAGAGAGAGAGAGAGAGGGGGAGGGAGAGAGGGGGGGGAGAGAGGGAGGGAGAGAGAGGGGGAGGGAGAGAGAGAGGGGGAGGGAGAGAGAGAGGGAGGGGGAGGGAGAGAGAGGGGGAGGGAGAGAGAGGGGGAGGGAAAGAGAGAAGGAGAGAGAGGGAGAGAGAGGGAGGGGGAGGGAGGGGGAGGGAGAGAGAGGGGGGAGGGAGAGAGAGAGGGAGGGAGAGAGAGGGGGAGGGAGAGAGAGGGGGAGGGAGAGAGAGAGAGGCGGGGGAGGGAGAGAGAGGGGGAGGGAGAGAGCAGACCTGTTTACCCCCATAAGTGTTTTGGAGTAATGCTCAGCCCCAAAAAGTCATCCTGGCACAAAAATAGTAATCATCCAGCATTCGTCGCCAATTACAACGCACATGACAACTGTGTCTGCGAAACGCAATCATGCACATATATCCATCATTCACAAACAAAACACATCAGTCAGTTTTTGAAGTCATCATAATTTCAAAAAAGATCACATCAAAAGCACATGCATCACTGATTCTTTTTCTTTTGCTCGTAGTAGGCCTTTTTCAGTGTGTCAAGCGCTTCTCTACTGTACTTGCGCTTGCCGAATGAGTGAGGGCGAGACTTCACCACTAGAATAAGGCTCTCCAGCGTCTCATTCTTTCTTTCTTTCTTTGGTGTTTAACGTCGTTTTCAACCGTTCAAGGTTATATCGTGACGGGCCAGCGTCTCATAAGACAGACATAATCTCTGGTCAGTCCTGTGCTTTTTCACCCCATTTTGCCATTGAAAAACACAATGCCAAACATGTGAATTGATAAAAAAACAAAAAAAGTTTGGTTTTTTTTTAAACTTTTTTTTTATTTATGAAAATTGTAGTCTTGACACGGATAGCAGAATGGCGTATTTTTTGCAGAAAATCGTAATAAATTACGCCAAAATCGTAAGGGTAAACAGGTCTGAGAGAGAGAGAGAGAGAGAGAGAGAGAGAGAGAGAGAGAGGGGGAGGGAGAGAGGGCGGGGGAGGGAGAGGGCGGGGGAGGGAGAGAGGGCGGGGGAGGGAGAGGGCGGGGGAGGGAGAGAGAGGGCGGGGGAGGGAGAGAGGGCGGGGGAGGGAGAGAGGGTGGGGGAGAGAGAGAGGGCGGGAGAGGGAGAGAGAGGGAGAGAGAGAGAGAGAGAAGGGGAGGGAGAGAGAGAGAGAGAGAAGGGGAGGGAGAGAGAGAGAGGGGGAGGGAGAGAGAGAGGGGGAGAGAGAGAGGGCGGGGGAGGGAGAGCGGGGGAGAGAGAGAGGGAGAGAGAGAGAGTGCGGGGGAGGGAGAGGGAAGGGGAGGGAGAGAGAGGGCGGGGGAGGGAGAGAGAGAGGGCGGGGGAGGGAGAGAGAGAGGGCGGGGGAGGGAGAGAGGGAGGGGGAGGGGGAGGGAGAGAGAGAGGGAGAGAGAGGGAGGGGGAGGGAGAGAGAGAGGGAGGGGAGGGAGAGAGAGGGAAGGGGAGGGAGAGAGAGAGGGCGGGGGAGGGAGAGAGAGGGAGGGAGAGAGAGAGAGGGAGGGAGAGAGAGGGAGGGGAGAGAGAGAGGGAGGGGAGAGAGAGAGGGAGGGGGAGGGAGGGAGAGAGAGAGGGAGGGGGAGGGAGAGAGAGAGGGCGGGGGAGGGAGAGAGGGCGGGGGAGGGAGAGAGAGAGAGAGAGAGAGGGGAGAGAGAGAGAGAGGGGAGAGAGAGGGAGAGAGAGAGAGAGGGGAGAGAGAGAGGGAGGGGAGAGAGAGAGGGAGGGGGAGGGAGAGAGAGAGGTAGGGGGAGGGAGAGAGAGAGGTAGGGGGAGGGAGAGAGAGAGGGGGAGGGAGAGAGAGGTAGGGGGAGGGGGAGAGAGAGGGCGGGGGAGGGAGAAGGGAGGGAGGGAGAAGGGAGGGAGGGAGAAGGGAGAGAGAAAGAGGAGGATGGGAAAGAAGAGAGAGAGAGGGGAAAAGGTTTCCAAGGCTCTCTGTACCCAGCCACAAACAGACCTGTCTGCCAACTCCTTCCATCGTTGCATGAGTCGACGCGAACGGGAACAGGGGCGGTTGAGCTGAACGCCGGAACAGGTGGGGTTGAGCTGCAGGCGTTCGACGAAGAAGTCTGTGGCACCCTGACCCTCCAGCAGAAGCGGCACACGGTAGATAGAGGTCACGTCATGCACACAATAAACCTGAAACAAACGCACACAAAACAGAATTAAAAATGTGTAGAAGTTACTTCCCTTTCCCAAATGAGAGCATATGTGATGGACATGTGTATGTGCAACTGCAAGATTAGAATAAAAGGCTCAAAACTCAAAGATTTTACTGTCCTTAAAAAAATAAGGAAAATTGCCTCGCAGTGTCAGGCGGTTAAAAACACAAAATACATCAATAAAAAGGTTGACATTTGTTTCATCCTCTTAATTTTTCTGTGAGGCATATTTTTGTGGAAATGATACCATGAACATTGTTCATCAGAACAGTGGCTGTGAAAAAAAAAAAAGGAGGAATAATCAAAATTCGTAGGATTCCTATGATCACGCCTAGATTTAACTGTATAAATTAATGACAAATACAAAGTACGTACCTGTTCAGGTGCTACATGGCAGAAAAGAGAGATCTTGTCCTTCACTTCTGCTAAAAGGGGTGTCACACTGCGACATATAATCTGAAACAAAAAGATGTAATTTTTCAGTGATAAGAAATACACGACAGACAACTCTTTGCTACACAAATTATACCAATTAGGACGAAAAAAACATAACCATTTTCAGAAAGGAACACATTAGTTTTCAGAAACAGAAAAGCTTTTGTGATAAATATAAGATATTTCACAATATAGATATAAACAATGGTTAAAAAGAAACCACACATCAATACAAAGAACTACAACTTCCCTTGGGGTGAGGGGGGTGGCGACGGCAGCGGGACTTAACAGTTTTGAATTCGGTTTAAGTATTTTTTCTTTCTTTATTTGGTGTTTAACGTCGTTTTCAACCGTTCAAGGTTATATCGCGACGGGGAAGGGGGGGAGATGGGATAGAGCCACTTGTCAATTGTTTCTTGTTCACAAAAGCACTAATCAAAAATTTGCTCCAGGGGCTTGCAACGTAGTACAATATATTACCTTACTGGCAGAATGCAAGTTTCCAGTACAAAGGACTTAAGATTTCTTACATACTGCTTGACCAAAATCTTTACAAACATTGACTATATTCTATACAAGAAACACTTAACAAGGGTAAAAGGAGAAACAGAATCCGTTAGTCGCCTCTTACGACATGCTGGGGAGCATCGGGTAAATTCTTTCTCGTCCCAACCAATATGGGACTCCCCCTAACCCGCGGTTTAAGTATTTTCTCGCCCGCGTTCTTGTGAAGAGGAATAGCAGAGAAGGAAATGCAAGATGGAATGGGGTAAGGTTGCATAGAAGAAAACTCACAATGTCAGGAGAAATACCCAGCCCTCTCAGTTCCCGTACGCTTTGCTGTGTAGGTTTTGTTTTCTGTTCTCCTGTTGTTTTGGGCTGCAAAAAAGGCAACAGATTCTTAAGCATACTAGACAACATCTTAACCCATGTCCACTATCTCACAAGCCCACATCCACTATCTCACAAACCCATGTCCACTATCTCACAAACCCACATCCACTATCTCACAAACCCATGTCCACTATCTCACAAATTGACATCACTGGCAACAACCCTGACAAACGACCTGCAATACTGAAATCATCAAACAACAAAGGGAAGTAAGAGCTCAAATGATGACAGCAAGTCAGTAAGAGCTACACAAAAATTATCTCCTAAAATCTCAAACAATAAGAAGCATTGAATACACAAGCGATAATTTTTTCCAAAACAAGAAGCTAACACAGCGTCAATGCCATGAATATTCTCCTGTGGAATTCCTCCTATGTACCGTCAAGATAACACAGCGTCAATGCCATGAATATTCTCCTATGGAATTCCTCCTATGTACGGTCAAGCTGACACAGCGTCAATGCCATGAATATTCTCCTGTGGAATTCCTCCTATGTACAGTCAAGCTGACACAGCGTCAATGCCATGAATATTCTCCTGTGGAATTCCTCCTATGTACAGTCAAGCTGACACAGCGTCAATGCCATGAATATTCTCCTGTGGAATTCCTCCTATGTACAGTCAAGCTGACACAGCGTCAATGCCATGAATATTCTCCTGTGGAATTCCTCCTATGTACCGTCAAGCTGACACAGCGTCAATGCCATGAATATTCTCCTGTGGAATTCCTCCTATGTACAGTCAAGCTGACACAGCGTCAATGCCATGCTAGTGCAGTCCTGGAGAACAAAGACTGTCTTGATCTGTGTAAAATCACCGCTAGCGGGGTCTCGGAGAACAATGACTGTCTTGATCTGTGTAAAATCACCGCTAGCGGGGTCTCGGAGAACAATGACTATCTCGATCTGTGTAAAATCACCGCTAGCGGGGTCTCGGAGAACAATGACTATCTTGATCTGTGTAAAATCACCGCTAGCGGGGTCTCGGAGAACAATGACTATCTCGATCTGTGTAAAATGTCTTGGTCAAAATACAAATAACCAAAGCACCGATTTATTCTCCTGCAACAGAGATAGCTTAGAAATAGTTTTTGCCATCCTTCTCATTGGAAGAGCATTCTCATTTTCCGATTACAGGGGGAACATATAACATTTTGCCATTTCTCACCAAAGAACTCGCATTTTCCCAGACCTGCCAACTCTTGCCAAGCCTCAAGTGTTAGATTTTTTGGGAATTTTCAGCGGAGCAACTGATGTTTGAGTGTGGCATTTTCAAAAATGTATTCCACATCCGCATTTATATCATCTTGCACAAGAATAGACATTCTTAGTAAAGTTTCATTGCAATGCGTGAACATAAAAGGCCCAATAAAGAATGTGCAGTGCCACTTTTCAGTGTTTTATGACAGCTACACGGAGTGGGAAGCAGAAATGAGTACCAGGACTCACAAAACAAAAAAGGGGAACTGTTGCACGCTTCTCATTATCTTTTTAAGCGTAGCAATCTTAAGCTTGGCGTAATAGTGTACCAATTGCTCTTAAAACGTTGGCAGCTCTGTTTTCCTATCACAGAGGTGACTTACATATTTTGTTTTGCCACTGCTCACCCAAGGGCCCCAGTGTTGTATCTAAACACAGAGTACAAAAGGTCAGTTGGACCAAAACATATATCGGTCCAATTGTCGTGGTCACAAAACGTTGTTGTGTCAAAAGACATCCTACTTGTTAAAACCATCGGACATTCGACCGGCCTGGATCAAGAAGTAAGCGCAAATGACCGAAGAACGGGGCCTGGGAACTTCTTCGTTCATGGGCTGAAACTCCCACAGCTCTTGCGTGTACGACCGTCTTCACTCCGCCATTTTGGCAGCAATACGCCGCTTTCGGGGGATGCATGCTTGGTATCTTCGTGTTTCTATAACCCACCGAACTCGTGACATGAATTACAGGACCATTTCCGTGCGCACTTGGTCTTGTGCTTGCGTGTACACACAAAAGGGGATAAGGCACTAGCAGGTTTGCACATCAGTTGACCTGGGAGATGAGAAAAATCTCCACACATAACCCACTGCTTGGAAGGCCGGGGTCTTATCCACCAGGACATTGCGCCCAAAGGCCTGAGAACAACCCTGAAACCCTCTCATTTTCTTGTTAGAGAGGTAACTTACATAATTTTTATACCATCCGCATCATCAAACCTTCTCATATAGAGAGAGGCAACTTACCTGAGGTATCAAACTAACGTGGACGCAGATGATGTTTTCCCGTTTCACTCGGAACTGGAACTGCCTGAAGGCCTCAACAAAAGGCATGCCTTCAATGTCCCCGATCACACCACCCAGCTGAAAAATACACAGAAAGGGTGACAAATAGTCTAACACAAAAAATAATATCTAATACACTGTACACCACATGCCGTCATTCCGTACTTTCATCATACCATCCTGAACAAGACAGTTTGTCGCTGCCGAAATATTGATAATGAAAAAACTAATCTGGTTCCTGCTGTGTCCTCTTCTTGTTTAAATGTCTGACACAAAGAAATAATATACACACACACACCAAACAACACATACATTAACACCAGGGTTCGTACAGTTTTTTTGTTCTATAATTCAAGGACTTTTCAAGGACTTTCAAGACCTTCTGAAGAGAAAATCAAGTACCCTCTTACCTTCAAAGCTCGCAATGAAACACTCGCTAGTTATTATACCCCCTTCCTGCACGCAGATTTAAATCATTGGATGTTCAAAAACTAATGATAACATTTTTTGTCAAAGGCGACAGATTCGTAGCAGACGAGACTCAAAAGGGACTGTAGGTTACTGTTCAACTTTTTCTTTGAGGTTATCAAATAATTAATCATTGCAATTGTTTAGTGTGGGTGGTTGTTGTGTGATCAGTTTGCAGCATTAGAGTTTTTAAGGACTTTCAAGGATCTTGCCAATTTTGTAAGCACTTTCAAGGCCTTGAAACTGACCCGTCTAAATTCAAGCACTTTCAAGGATTTCAAGCACCTGTACGAACCCTGTAACACACACCAAACAACACATACATTAAGTAACACACACCAAACAACACATACATTAAGTAACACACACCAAACAACACATACATTAAGTAACACACACCAAACAACACATACATTAAGTAACACACACCAAACAACACATACATTAAGTAACACACAACAAACAACACATACATTAAGTAACACACAACAAACAACACATACATTAAGTAACACACACCAAACAACACATACATTAAATCGAAAATTTTATTGTAAATTTTCATTTAATAAATATACCTACCCGAATCACATGTAGCAGTTGACTCAGTCTAAAGTGCTAGGTCTGAAAAGGCTACCCGTCTAAGGGGAGCAACCCCAACTAAAAAAGTGTAAACGTAGCTATGGTAATGACGACGCACCCAGGGAGTTACCTCCCCTCCTGCGTACTACGTCACTACTGCTACTGACCACGTGACCCCTATCATTCGACTCGAAGAATAAAATCTCCAAATCATAAGCGGGGTAGGTGGGAGGGACTACGATATGTGATTCGGGTAGGTATATTTATTAAATGAAAATTTACAATAAAATTTTCGATTAAATTACATATTCCTACTCCGAATCACATGTAGCAGATTGAAACAACAAGGCGGTGGGAAAGAAAAAGTTCAAACTCACTCTCAAATCCTTGTCAAGAGCTGACCCCCTGCCACCATGGCAGGCAAAGCTCTAGATCCATCCTGGCGAAGAGCCGAGATGTCACGCAGGTAAAAATTCATGAAGACATCCTCGGAACGCCAGTATGCGGTGTGTAGCACCTCCTCCAGTCTTCTTGATCGTAACACGGCCAAGGAGGAAGCCCAAGCTCGCGTCTCGTGAGCCCGAGCTGATTCCAGAGGAAGGACAGGCTGTGTCCCCCCTTCATTGCGGCGGCTCCATTCGTAAGCATGCTTAATGAGCGCCGACACCCACCGGGCCAGAGTCGTCTTAGTAATATCCTTATGTCTCTCCGTATTGAGAGAAATAAACAAAAGCTTTTGAGCTGCGGATCTAAGAGACTGAGCGCGGGCAAGGTAGATGTGAAGGGCTCTAACAGGGCAATTTACTAAGTCTGGATCATTCGGAGCCAGAATAGTGGACAACGGCCTGACATGAACCAAAGGAGAAGCTCGCTCGGGAGCCTGGTTTTTCGCAAGAAACTCAGGTCGAAACCGCAAAGTAACGGACCCATCTGATTCAAAGGAAATGTCGTCCGAATTACCGGAAAGAGCGTGGATCTCACTGCCCCTTCGTGCCGATGCTAGCAGCAAAAGGAAAAGGGACTTGCGTGTAAGATTCGCAAAACTGGCATCTCTGAGAGGTTCAAAATCCGCTGAACGCAGAAACTCCATGACCAATAAGAGATCCCACTTAGGAACGGGCGTACGAGACTTGACGTCAGAAAGGGAAGCGCCCTTGATGACTCCAGCGATCACGCCACTAACATCTATAGAGCGACCTATCTGGCGTAGGGTCGCCGAGATGGCCGATCTTCTTACTTTCAACGAGGCAGCAGAAGCTCCCTGAGAGGACATGAAAGCAAGATGGTTCGCCACGTGCATCGTGCGGGGCGCCGTAGCATCCAGTCGATGCTTGTGACACCAGGTAACCCAGGCCCTCCAATGTGACTCATAAACGGACGAGGTAGATGCTCTGTGCGAGCGTCCTACCAGGTCCATGGTCAGATCTGATGCCCCTTTGCGCCTAAGAGAAGACCGCACAACCTCCACGCGTGAAGATTCAGCATCTGAGGCTCTGCGTGGAGGCTGCCGGTGTGAGGCTGTACCAGTTCTCCTCGCGTGAGAGCGAGAGGAATGGGAGGGCCCTGGGCGAGTCTCAGCAGGTCCGGGAACCACGGCTGAGACGGCCAAAGAGGAGCGATCAGCAGGAGGGACGGGCCCTCCTGCTCCGCCTTCCTGAGAACTCGCGTGAGCAACTGGAATGGCGGGAACGCGTAAGCCTCCAGGCCTGACCAGGAAATGTCCATCGCGTTCGTCTCCCACGCCTCGGGATCCGGGAATGGTGAGACGAACACTGGTAGTCTCTTCGAGAACCTGGTGGCAAAAAGGTCCACCTGAGGTTTCTGCACAAGAGACCAGAGACGATCCAGAGCTCCGTGAGTGATGGTCCACTCTGTTTGAAGCACTCTGTCGGAGCGGCTGAGCGCGTCCGCCAGAGTGTTCAAGCTTCCGGGCAGGTACCTGGCTGAAAGCCTGATTTGATGCTCTGAACACCAAATCAGGATCTCGCAGGCCCTGGCCGAAAGCGACGGAGACCGCGACCCTCCCTGCTTGTTGATGTAAGCTGCCACTGTCGTGTTGTCTGTAAACAGACGAACATGCTTGGCCTGAAGGGAGGGCCGGAACTTGTCCAGAGCTAGAGCCACGGCTTCTAGCTCCAGCAAGTTGATGTGCTGCATCCTCTGATCTGCCGACCACAGACCTGACGCAGTCAGCTGGTCTGTGTGAGCCCCCCACCCCACCAAGGACGCGTCCGTGAACAGGTCCAAGTCTGGGGCAGGAAGGGCTATCGGCACGCCCCTGCACACCCACTCCGTGTCCAGCCACGGAAGGGTAGCGGATTGGAACCATCCCTGGAGAGGGATGAGGGCATTCCAATCCACCGTGGGAGAGTCCACGAACGGCTTCAGCGCTAGCTGAAAGGGACGTTTGTGGACCCTCCCCAAGGGGACCAGGAGAGCCATGGACTCCATCTGCCCTAAGATGGAGGCCAAAGTCCGCAGGGAGGCCCTCGGGAGAGGCAAAGTGGAGCGTATGCACGCCTGGAGCTTGTCCACCCTCTTCTGAGAGGGCTGAACAGTCCAAGCCACCGTGTCGAAAGACATTCCCAAGTAGGTGAACGTCTGACACGGTGTCAGCTCCGACTTTGATCGGTTGATCGAGAAGCCAAACATGTTGGCCTCCCGAAGAACCGATTGGGTATCCTGCTCGCACCCCGCCTGACTCTGACTCAGGATGAGCCAATCGTCCAGGTAGGCACGTAGCCGGACACCCCGCGACCTCACCAGCGCGCAGACCTGTCTCACGACCATGGTGAAGACCCAAGGGGCGAGAGACAGGCCAAAAGGAAGGGCGCGAAACTGGTAGACCTGACTTGCCCACCGGAAACGAAGCCATTTCCGGTCGGCTGGATGCATAAGAATATGGAAGTATGCATCCGTCAGGTCGATGGAAGTCGCCCAATCTCCCGGGCGGAGAGAGTCCCTGACAGACGCTGGCGTCTCCATCTTGAACCTTATCTCCCTCAAAAAGGTATTGAGGAACGACAGGTCCAAGACGGGACGCCATGCCCCTGAGGCTTTGGGGACGGCGAAAAGCCGTCCGTAAAACCCAGGGGAACTGTGGTCGAGGACTTTCTCCACTGCGCCCTTCTGCACCAGGGAGTCTATTTCCGACCGAAGGACGGAAATGGCTTCCTGCGAGGAGGGAGGCCTGAACGCCGGCGGACGCCTGACCAGAGGAGCCTTGCCATCTTTCCAGAGAAGACGGAAGCCCGACCTCACGACCCCCGCGATCCATTGACTCTGTATAGACACGAGCCAATGGGAAAGTGCCCTGGAAGGGCCCCCCGCCATCACCAGAGTGGAGGGCGGGGTGGGGGGGAGATCGGGAGCACTTCATTGGGGGTGAGGCTTGCTTCCAGAGCCGCCTCTCCCCCTGCCGGAAGACGGTCGTCTTCTCGAGCCCCGAGAAGAGGAACGTCCACGACCCTTGTCTGCCGGTTTGGGAGGGCCAGCAACCTTAGCCTGCTTCGGCTGAGAAGGCTGAGACTGCTTGGACTGCTTAAGGCTGTGCAGGGAAAAGTCAGAGAACTGCTGGTCCCTGTTAGCCTGAATTTCCTGTCTTCGGGCATCAAAAACGAGATGCCCAAAGAGGGAACCCTCCAAGACCGGTGAGGCACGCAAAGTGTCCTTGGTCGCCTGATCCGAAAACTGAGAGTGTGACAGGAAGAGATCCCGACGACACATAACAGAGTGTGCATAGTGCACAGCAGAAAGTCTCATCTGTTCTTCATTGACCCTCGCAAGAGCGGCCAACAAAGTGGAGACGTCATCCGCATCCTGATCCTCGCTGAGAGAGAACGGATTCAGCGAATCAGTGAGGGCACGAGAGAGGGCCCGAATGAGAGTCTCAGCAATGGAGGCAAGCTCCAGCTGCTGACGCCCTGCCTCTTCAGAAGCAATCAGCGTGTTCTCAGAAAAGAGCACGCCGTCATCCTTCTTGATAGGCTTGGCCAACAAGGCAAGCATCTCCGGAGGAACTGTCAAAGATGAACGCGGGAGAGCGAACGCATCCAACAAGTTCCTAGGAGACTTCTGCAAGACCAACCGCCTGTGAGACGACAGAGCAAATGCAGAAGCCTGAGAAGGCGAAGCCATCCACTGCTGAGCCAGCTCCGGAACTGAGCCGTGAGGCACGAGCAGCGGAACCGGAAGTGAAGGAATTCCGCTTCCGGAAGGAGATGGCTTGGCCAAAACCTGAGAAAGCTGAAAAGCTATGGATGGAGACTCCAAAAACCGGAAGTATGAGTCATCCTCCTTCCCAGAGCGAAAATCAGCCATCGCGGACGGTGCCGTCGAAGCGGCAGCCGAAGAGACCGAAGCCCCTTCCGCGAAATATCTCGAAGTGACCTCAGCAGCGGCCTCAAGAGCCACTTTGAGTCTCTCCGGATAACCAACACGTGCAGCTTCGCTGGCGACGGACTGAATATCCGAAACATCCGGCGAAGGACCGAAGTCCACGTTGCTGGTAGAAGGGCGGTGAACACCGTAACCGGAAACCGGAAACCCGTCCACCCCAACACCATCCGAACTCATGCCCTGACTAGGGAAAGAGTAAGAGGACGGCATGCCCACAGCCGCCGGAACCGGAACCGCAGTCGAAGCAACAACCGAAGACGGAAGCGCTGACTGCCCCGGCCAGGGCTGAGACACCTGCCCAAAGGGCTGGTGATGCCCCCCCGCGACCGCCATCCGAGAGGAAGCGGAAGCGGAAGAAGCAGCAGATCCGGTCTGAGCCGGAAAAGTATCAGACGCGACCGCGAAAAGCGGAAGCGCAGACACTGTGGACGGCGGCCGGAAGGCCGAATGCCCAGAGGGCCACGTCCGGTCAACCCCGGAAACGACCCCAGAGGGTGCGTACATCGGGGGACCTATGCTTCCGGCGAGTGCCGGAAGCGCAGCAGACGGAACCGGCTGGTCGACTCCGGAAACGACCCCAGCGGGTGCGTACGTCGGAGGACCTACGCTTCCGGCGAGTGCCGGAAGCGTCGAAGCCTGAACCAAATGCCGCCATTGCTCATCGACACGATGGTCTTCCGTGAAGCCAAAGTGAGAACGAACAGGGGTTTGCGGGTCGTGAACCCGCCGAAAAGGGCTGCTTCCCAGCAGGGAGCGTCCAGCGGCCTCACGAGGACCTACGGACCAGCCCAACTTACTTGCGTCGCCAACCACAGCGGTAGAAGGCACAGAAGCAACCGCCTCGGTCAAGGACAGCGTCACAGCCGGAAGCGGAAAGGAAGCCATCGACGGGACAACGGAAGTCGAAGGCTGAGAACGCACCATCTCCTCTCTCACCAACGTGCGAAGCTCGGGAACCAGCGAAGAAAGCAACGATGAAACCAGCGACGTCGAGTCTGCAAGAGGCAGAGAAGACGAGCGAGAAACAACGGTACGCGTAGGTTGATTAGACTGCCCCGCAACCGGCTGGTCGTTCGGGGCAGAAATAGGGACCGTCATAACAGCATTGTTAGCCGCGTCGGAAACAACAACCAAAATAGGCTTAGGGACAGAAGTGGAAGACTTAGGTTTAATTTTCCCTTTCACATCAGCCTTGCCGCGCTTTTTGTCTCCGTCAGACATGCTGACAACAAAATGGCGACAAAAATTTCAAAATGGCTACCACAAAATACGTGACCAACACGTGGCCGAAAATTTCAAGTAGCAACTGAAAATTATACGTTCGAAACAAGTAAAGGAACGAGCTCACCAACTACCAGTGCAGCGGGTGAAGAGACGGGTGTGGGTGCCGGTGGGTGTCTAAGCAAACACCAAACAGCGAACTTCCACTAGAGCCAAAAAATTCACGACCTGCTCCCTAGAAAGCTGAAGTGTCGAATGATAGGGGTCACGTGGTCAGTAGCAGTAGTGACGTAGTACGCAGGAGGGGAGGTAACTCCCTGGGTGCGTCGTCATTACCATAGCTACGTTTACACTTTTTTAGTTGGGGTTGCTCCCCTTAGACGGGTAGCCTTTTCAGACCTAGCACTTTAGACTGAGTCAACTGCTACATGTGATTCGGAGTAGGAATATGTAATTTAATTAAGTAACACACACCAAACAACACATACATTAAGTAACACACACCAAACAACACATACATTAAGTAACACACACCAAACAACACATACATTAAGTAACACACAACAAACAACACATACATTAAGTAACACACAACAAACACATTAAGTAACACACAACAAACAACACATACATTAAGTAACACACAACAAACAACACATACATTAAGTAACACACAACAAACAACACATACATTAAGTAACACACACCAAACAACACATACATTAAGTAACACACACCAAACACATACATTAAGTAACACACCAAACACATACATTAAGTAACACACACCAAACACATACATTAAGTAACACACACCAAAAAACACATACATTAAGTAACACACCAAACACATACATTAAGTAACACACACCAAACAACACATACATTAAGTAGTACCTCTGTGTAAGACCTCCCAAATCTAAGAAATGTTGGTCTTAACGGAGAAGTAGTCTGATAATGTAGGTGTGTTTACTGACTCTATGAAGAAATCATGTGAGAAAATGAGTTTCCACTGTAGAGAACAAAATGTAAAATCTTGCTAGTTTGTGTGTGCGTGTTGTTTTCAAAACACAAGTGTCTGTTTAGCACAAGAGAATAATTTGAACAGCTTCTCTACGACTTCAGGAACTCAACAGTCTGCTTGAGTTCTGGATAGCCAAAGTATTTTGATTCTCAAAAATTCTGAAGTTGCACAGGCCTTCCCCAGATCTTTGCTAATTAAATACAATCCACAAAAACAAAAAACAGGTTAAAAAATTTGATCATTCTCAAACACACGAAAATCCAACACCACAAGGCTTGACAAACTTCTGATAAATAAATACTAAACAGAATCCTTTCAAAAGAACCTTAGCATCAAATGCTGAAGAAGAAGAAAAGAACCTTAGCACACACATAAATCAAACAGTAAACACAATAAGCTGTCACCTGAGTACCAGTCAAGAGAAAAGAAAGAAAAGGAAAGTGCACTACACGTCTTCTCACAACAACAACCATGCAGTCAATGAATATATCCTGCGTTGGTTCTCACGTGATCTCATTCCTCTCTGGATTGTGGAAAACAAAATTGATCAAGTTTTTTTATAATGAAAATCAACACCACCCATGTACAGTGGAACCTCCTAAAGTCTAAAACCAGGCCTTCAAAATAGAAGTTAGAGAGCGTCTTCTTCTTCTTCTGCGTTCGTGGGCTGAAACTCCCACGTACACTCGTGTTTTTTGCACGAGTGGAATTTTACGTGTATGACCGTTTTCTACCCCGCCATTTAAGCAGCCATACGCCGTTTTCGGAGGAAGCATGCTGGGTATTTTCGTGTTTCTATAACCCACCGAACTCTGACATGGATTACAGGATCTTTTTCGTGCGCACTTGGTCTTGTGCTTGCGTGTACACACGGGGGTGTTCGGACACCGAGGAGAGTCTGCACACAAAGTTGACTTGAGAAATAAATCTCTCGCCGAACGTGGGGACGAACTCACGCTGACAGCGGCCAACTGGATACAAATCCAGCGCGCTACCGACTGAGCTACATCCCCGCCCCCAGAGAGCGTCTTAAACTGGGGGTAAATTTACAGAGAATATAATCTGAAAATCTGAAACAGTAAGGTCTTAAAATGGCGGGTCTACTGTACTCAGCATCTGACAGCAAAATTAGTCTTCATTAGTCTTCATTAGTGTTGTCATTAGTGTTCATTTTCCAACTGTGGATCAGTACAAGGACCCAAGAGTTTTTACTCACCTCTATGATGCAGACATCTGGAATCTTTTCGTCACCATCGACAGGAATCATGGCTACTTTGGTCACCCACTCTTGTATAGCGTCAGTGATGTGAGGTACCACTGAAAGAAAAATGTCTTGCCTACAGGTGCACTTATTTTAAAAGTAATGTTGGAAAACATTTACAATTACAGTTGAAAGATGCTGGCGAAGACTCAAGAGTTAAGGGAAGGATAACAACAAAACAAGAGTTAAGGGAGGGATAACACAAACACAAGAAAGTAAGACAAGTTAAATTATTGGAACTCAGGACAGAACGAAACATTCCTATTTAATTAAACAAAATTAAGTCAATGTGCTCTTGTGCTGAATTAAAGGTCCAATAACTTAAACTTTCTTCTTTTTTGATTTTTGATTTTCAAAAGTTAGCAGTCTCCCTGTTTCTGTTACAATTCGTTAAAAAGAAAAAAACCAAGCCCTGTACCTTGCACTGTCTTGCCCAGGTAGTCCCCTTGACGTTCACGGTTGATGACGGACTGGTAGATCTTGCCTGTGGTGATGTTGTTGTCACGGTGCAGGGTCACGTCAAGAAACCTCTCGTAATTACCCAAGTCAAGGTCCACTTCCCCGCCATCATCCAGAACAAACACTTCACCTGGAAAACATTTTGACTTTCACCGACTCAAGAAACAAACGTTACTGTTACTAGTCTAATAGCTGGGTTAAACAAATGTCAGCTCATTACAGCAATCTACGTCCATGTCAGTATCACACATACCATGGAACCCCCTTTGTGACCTCCCTTTGTGACCTCCCAATTTGACTTCCTCCTTTTAAAGACCTTGTTTTTGTTTTTTTAGATTTTCTGTTCACAGCCTCTGTAAAATTACCTCCATTTTAAGACTCCCTCCATTTAAAGACCTGATTTTCTCAGATTGTTTAAGGTTGTTAAAAGGGGGTTCCCCTGTAGCTGGATCCACACAAAAATCAGCTTTTCGTTGCTGTAATTCACAAACCTCTTATCTCAATTTTTGAGGTTTTGGATCCAAAAC